>NW_027094704.1:0-62176 GCF_029207755.1 Chamaea fasciata
AGGTGCCTGATGTCAGTTTGTAGGAGGCCTTTGGCCCTCCATGGGAAGCCAGGCTTCCTGCTTGTGGCAGCTTGCATCTGGAAGAAATCCTGTTCCGTTCTGGATTGTAGGTGGCCGAGGCCAGGTGCCCGGCAGAGGGAGTTGGGCACAAAGGATGGCCTATTTCCAGTGGTAAGTAAAGTCAGCTGCCCAGGTGCCTGATGTCAGTTTGCAGATGGCAATTGTTCCTCCATGGGAAGCCAGGCTTCCAGCTTGTGGCAGCTTGCATCTGGAAGAAATCCTGTTCCGTTTGGGATTGTAGGTGGCCGAGGCCTGGTGCCCGGCAGAGGGAGTTGGGCACAAATGATGGCCTGTTTCCAGGGGTAAGTAAAGTCAGCTGGCCAGGTGCCTGATGTCAGTTTGTAGGAGGCCTTTGGCCCTTCTAGGGAAACTAGTCTTCCAGTTTGTGGCAGCTTGCATCTGGAAGAAATCCTGTTCCATTCGGGATTGTAGGTGGCCGAGGCCAGGTGCCCGGCAGAGGGAGTTGGGCACAAAGGATGGCCTGTTTCCAGGGGTAAGTAAAGTCAGCTGCCCAGGTGCCTGATGTCAGTTTTTTGCAGGCCTATGGCCCCCCAAGTGATGCTAGTCTTCCTGTTCAAGGCAGCTTGCATCTGGAAAAAATCCTGTTCCGTTCAAGATTGTAGGTGGCTGAAGCCGGGTGCCCGGCAGAGGGAGTTGGGAACAAAGGATGGCCCTGTTTCCAGGGGTAAGTAAAGTCACCTGCCCAGGTGCCTGATGTCAGTTTGTAGCAGGCCTTTGGCCCGCTAAGGGAAGGTAGTCTTCCAGTTTGTGGCAGCTTGCATCTGGAAGAAATCCTGTTCCGTTCGGGATTGTAGGTGGCTGAGGCCAGGCGCACGGCAGAGGGAATAGGGAACAAAGGATGGCCTGTTTCCAGGGGTAAGTAAAGTCAGCTGCCCAGGTGCCTGATGTCAGTTTGTAGGAGGCCTTTGGCCCTCCAAGGGAAGCCAGGCTTCCAGCTTGTGGCAGCTTGCATCTGGAAGAAATCCCTGTTCCGTTTGGGATTGTAGGTGGCCGAGGCCAGGTGCCCGGAAGAGGGAGTTGGGCACAAAGGATGGCCTGTTTCCAGGGGTAAGTAAAGTCAGCTGCCCAGGTGCCTGATGTCAGTTTGCAGATGGCAATTGTTCTCCATGGGAAGCCAGACTTCCAGCTTGTGGCAGCTTGCATCTGGAAGAAATCCTGTTCCGTTTGGGATCGTAGGTGTTCGAGGCCTGGTGCCCGGCAGAGGGAGTTGGGCACAAATCATGGCCTGTTTCCAGGGGTAAGTAAAGTCAGCTGGCCAGGTGCCTGATGTCAGTTTGTAGGAGGCCTTTGGCCCTCCAAGGGAAGCCAGGCTTCCAGCTTGTGGCAGCTTGCATCTGGAAGAAATCCTGTTCCGTTTGCGATTGTAGGTGGCCGAGGCCTGCTGCCTGGCAGAGGGAGTTGGGCACAAAGGATGGCCTGTTTCCAGGGGTAAGTAAAGTCAGCTGCCCAGGTGCCTGATGTCAGTTTTTAGGAGGCCTTTGGCCCTCCAAGAGCAGCCAGGCTTCCTGCTTGTGGAAGCTTGCATCTTGAAGAAATCCTATTCCGTTTGGGATCGTAGGTGGCCAAGGCCTGGTGTTTGGCTAAGGGAGTTGGGGAACAAAGGATGGCCTGTTTCCAGGGGTAAGTAAAGTCAGCTGCCCAGGTGCCTGATGTCAGTTTGTAGGAGGCCTTTGGCCCTCCAAGGGAATCTAGTCTTGCAGTTTGTGTCAGCTTGCATTTGGAAGAAGTCCTGTTCCGTTCGGGATTGTAGGTGGCCGCGGCCAGGTGCCCTGCTGAGGGAGTTGGGCACAAAGGATGGCCTGTTTCCAGGGGTAAGTAAAGTCAGCTGCCCAGGTGCCTGATGTCAGTTTGTTGCAGGCCTATGGCCCCCCAAGTGATGCTAGTCTTCCTGTTCAAGGCAGCTTGCATCTGGAAAAAATCCTGTTCCGTTCAAGATTGTAGGTGGCTGAAGCCGGGTGCCCGGCAGAGGGAGTTGGGAACAAAGGATGGCCTGTTTTTAGGGGTAAGTAAAGTCAGCTGCCCAGGTGCCTGATGTCAGTTTGTAGGAGGCCTTTGGCCCTCCATGGGAAGCCAGGCTTCCTGCTTGTGGCAGCTTGCATCTGGAAGAAATCCTGTTCCGTTCTGGATTGTAGGTGGCCGAGCGCCAGGTGCCCGACAGAGGGAGTTGGGCACAAATGATGGCCTATTTCCAGTGGTAAGTAAAGTCAGCTTCCCAGGTGCCTGATGTCAGTTTGCAGATGGCAATTGTTCCTCCATGGAAGCCAGGTTTCCAGCTTGTGGCAGCTTGCATCTGGAAGAAATCCTGTTCCGTTTGGGATTGTAGGTGGCCGAGGCCTGGTGCCCGGCAGAGGGAGTTGGGCACAAATGATGGCCTGTTTCCAGTAGTAAGTAAAGTCAGCTGGCCAGGTGCCTGATGTCAGTTTGTAGGAGGCCTTTGGCCCTTCTAGGGAAACTAGTCTTCCAGTTTGTGGCAGCTTGCATCTGGAAGAAATCCTGTTCCATTCGGGATTGTAGGTGGCCGAGGCCAGGTGCCCGGCAGAGGGAGTTGGGCACAAAGGATGGCCTGTTTCCAGGGGTAAGTAAAGTCACCTGCCCAGGTGCCTGATGTCAGTTTGTAGCAGGCCTTTGGCCCGCTAAGGGAAGGTAGTCTTCCAGTTTGTGGCAGCTTGCATCTGGAAGAAATCCTGTTCCGTTCGGGATTGTAGGTGGCTGAGGCCAGGTGCACGGCAGAGGGAATAGGGAACAAAGGATGGCCTGTTTCCAGGGGTAAGTAAAGTCAGCTGCCCAGGTGCCTGATGTCAGTTTGTAGGAGGCCTTTGGCCCTCCAAGGGAAGCCAGGCTTCCAGCTTGTGGCAGCTTGCATCTGGAAGAAATCCTGTTCCGTTTGGGATTGTAGGTGGACGAGGCCAGGTGCCCGGCAGAGGGAGTTGGGCACAAAGGATGGCCTGTTTCCAGGGGTAAGTAAAGTCAGCTGCCCAGGTGCCTGATGTCAATTTCAGATGGCAATTGTTCCTCCATGGGAAGCCAGGCATCCAGCTTGTGGCAGCTTGCATCTGGAAGAAATCCTGTTCCGTTTGGGATTGTAGGTGGACGTGGCCAGGTGCCCGGCAGAGGGAGTTGGGCACAAAGGATGGCCTGTTTCCAGGGGTAAGTAAAGTCACCTGCCCAGGTGCCTGATGTCAGTTGCAGCAGGCCCTTTGGCACGCTAAGGGAAGGTAGTCTTCCAGTTTGTGGCAGCTTGCATCTGGAAGAAATCCTGTTCCGTTCGGGATTGTAGGTGGCCGAAGCCAGGTGCACGGCAGAGGGAGTAGGGAACAAAGGATGGCCTGTTTCCAGGGGTAAGTAAAGTCAGCTGCCCAGGTGCCTGATGTCAGTTTGTAGGAGGCCTTTGGCCCTCCAAAGGAAGCCAGGCTTCCAGCTTGCGGCAGCTTGCATCTGGAAGAAATCCTGTTCCGTTTGGGATTGTAGGTGGCCGATGCCTGGTGACCGGCAGAGGGAGTTGGGCACAAAGGATGGCCTGTTTCCAGGGGTAAGTAAAGTCAGCTGCCCAGGTGCCTGATGTCAGTTTGTAGGAGGCCTTTGGCCCTCCATGGGAAGCCAGGCTTCCTGCTTGTGGCAGCTTGCATCTGGCAGAAATCCTGTTCCGTTTGGGATTGTAGGTGGCCGAGGCCTGCTGCCCGGCTGAGGGAGTTGGGCACAAAAGATGGCCTGTTTCCAGGGGTAAGTAAAGACTGCTGCCCAGGTGACTGATGTCAGTTTGTAGCAGGCCTTTGGCCCTCTAAGGAAAGGTAGTCTTCCAGTTTGTGGCAGCTTGCATCTGGAAGAAATCCTGTTCCGTTTAGGATCGTAGGTGGCCGAGGCCTGGTGCCCGGCTGAGGGAGTTGGGAACAAAGGATGGCCTGTTTCCAGGGGTAAGTAAAGTCAGCTGCCCAGGTGCCTGGTGTCAGTTTGTAGGAGGCCTTTGCCCCTCCAAGTTAAGCAAGTCTTCCAGTTTGTGGCAGCTTGCATCTGGAAGAAATCCTGTTCCGTTCGGGATTGTAGGTGGCCGAGACCAGGTGCCCGGCAGAGGGAGTTGGGCACAAAGGATGGCCTGTTTCCAGGGGTAAGTAAAGTCAGCTGCCCTGGTGCCTGATGTCAGTTTGTTGCAGGCCTATGGCCCCCCAAGTGATGCTAGTCTTCCTGTTCAAGGCAGCTTGCATCTGGAAAAAATCCTGTTCCGTTCAAGATTGTAGGTGGCTGAAGCCGGGTGCCCGGCAGAGGGAGTTGGGAACAAAGGATGGCCTGTTTCCAGGGGTAAGTAAAGTCACCTGCCCAGGTGCCTGATGTCAGTTTGTAGCAGGCCTTTGGCCCGCTAGGGAAGGTAGTCTTCCAGTTTGTGGCAGCTTGCATCTGGAAGAAATCCTGTTCCGTTCGGGATTGTAGGTGGCTGAGGCCAGGTGCACGGCAGAGGGAATAGGGAACAAAGGATGGCCTGTTTCCAGGGGTAAGTAAAGTCAGCTGCCCAGGTGCCTGATGTCAGTTTGTAGGAGGCCTTTGGCCCTCCAAGGGAAGCCAGGCTTCCAGCTTGTGGCAGCTTGCATCTGGAAGAAATCCTGTTCCGTTTGGGATTGTAGGTGGCCGAGGCCAGGTGCCCGGCAGAGGGAGTTGGGCACAAAGGATGGCCTGTTTCCAGGGGTAAGTAAAGTCAGCTGCCCAGGTGCCTGATGTCAATTTCAGATGGCAATTGTTCCTCCATGGGAAGCCAGGCATCCAGCTTGTCGCAGCTTGCATCTGGAAGAAATCCTGTTACGTTTGGATTGTAGGTGGCCGTGGCCAGGTGCCCGGCAGAGGGAGTTGGGCACAAAGGATGGCCTGTTTCCAGGGGTAAGTAAAGTCACCTGCCCAGGTGCCTGATGTCAGTTTGTAGCAGGCCTTTGGCCCGCTAAGGGAAGGTAGTCTTCCAGTTTGTGGCAGCTTGCATCTGGAAGAAATCCTGTTCCGTTCGGGATTGTAGGTGGCCGAAGCCAGGTGCACGGCAGAGGGAGTAGGGAACAAAGGATGGCCTGTTTCCAGGGGTAAGTAAAGTCAGCTGCCCAGGTGCCTGATGGCAGTTTGTAGGAGGCCTTTGGCCCTCCAAAGGAAGCCAGGCTTCCAGCTGGCGGCAGCTTGCATCTGGAAGAAATCCTGTTCCGTTTGGGATTGTAGGTGGCCGAGGCCTGGTGACCGGCAGAGGGAGTTGGGCACAAAGGATGGCCTGTTTCCAGGGGTAAGTAAAGTCAGCTGCCCAGGTGCCTGATGTCAGTTTGTAGGAGGCCTTTGGCCCTCCATGGGAAGCCAGGCTTCCTGCTTGTGGCAGCTTGCATCTGGCAGAAATCCTGTTCCGTTCGGGATTGTAGGTGGCCGAGGCCTGCTGCCCGGCTGAGGGAGTTGGGCACAAAAGATGGCCTGTTTCCAGGGGTAAGTAAAGACTGCTGCCCAGGTGACTGATGTCAGTTTGTAGCAGGCCTTTGGCCCTCTAAGGAAAGGTAGTCTTCCAGTTTGTGGCAGCTTGCATCTGGAAGAAATCCTGTTCCGTTTAGGATCGTAGGTGGCCGAGGCCTGGTGCCCGGCTGAGGGAGTTGGGAACAAAGGATGGCCTGTTTCCAGGGGTAAGTAAAGTCAGCTGCCCAGGTGCCTGGTGTCAGTTTGTAGGAGGCCTTTGCCCCTCCAAGTTAAGCAAGTCTTCCAGTTTGTGGCAGCTTGCATCTGGAAGAAATCCTGTTTCCGTTCGGGATTGTAGGTGGCCGAGACCAGGTGCCCGGCAGAGGGAGTTGGCACAAAGGATGGCCTGTTTCCAGGGGTAAGTAAAGTCAGCTGCCCAGGTGCCTGATGTCAGTTTGTTGCAGGCCTATGGCCCCCCAAGTGATGCTAGTCTTCCTGTTCAAGGCAGCTTGCATCTGGAAAAAATCCTGTTCCGTTCAAGATTGTAGGTGGCTGAAGCCGGGTGCCCGGCAGAGGGAGTTGGGAACAAAGGATGGCCTGTTTTTAGGGGTAAGTAAAGTCAGCTGCCCAGGTGCCTGATGTCAGTTTGTAGGAGGCCTTTGGCCCTCCATGGGAAGCCAGGCTTCCTGCTTGTGGCAGCTTGCATCTGGAAGAAATCCTGTTCCGTTCTGGATTGTAGGTGGCCGAGGCCAGGTGCCCGGCAGAGGGAGTTGGGCACAAAGGATGGCCTATTTCCAGTGGTAAGTAAAGTCAGCTGCCCAGGTGCCTGATGTCAGTTTGCAGATGGCAATTGTTCCTCCATGGGAAGCCAGGCTTCCAGCTTGTGGCAGCTTGCATCTGGAAGAAATCCTGTTCCGTTTGGGATTGTAGGTGGCCGAGGCCTGGTGCCCGGCAGAGGGAGTTGGGCACAAATGATGGCCTGTTTCCAGGGGTAAGTAAAGTCAGCTGGCCAGGTGCCTGATGTCAGTTTGTAGGAGGCCTTTGGCCCTTCTAGGGAAACTAGTCTTCCAGTTTGTGGCAGCTTGCATCTGGAAGAAATCCTGTTCCATTCGGGATTGTAGGTGGCCGAGGCCAGGTGCCCGGCAGAGGGAGTTGGGCACAAAGGATGGCCTGTTTCCAGGGGTAAGTAAAGTCAGCTGCCCAGGTGCCTGATGTCAGTTTGTTGCAGGCCTATGGCCCCCCAAGTGATGCTAGTCTTCCTGTTCAAGGCAGCTTGCATCTGGAAAAAATCCTGTTCCGTTCAAGATTGTAGGTGGCTGAAGCCGGGTGCCCGGCAGAGGGAGTTGGGAACAAAGGATGGCCTGTTTTTAGGGGTAAGTAAAGTCACCTGCCCAGGTGCCTGATGTCAGTTTGTAGCAGGCCTTTGGCCCGCTAAGGGAAGGTAGTCTTCCAGTTTGTGGCAGCTTGCATCTGGAAGAAATCCTGTTCCGTTCGGGATTGTAGGTGGCTGAGGCCAGGCGCACGGCAGAGGGAATAGGGAACAAAGGATGGCCTGTTTCCAGGGGTAAGTAAAGTCAGCTGCCCAGTGCCTGATGTCAGTTTGTAGGAGGCCTTTGGCCCTCCAAGGGAAGCCAGGCTTCCAGCTTGTGGCAGCTTGCATCTGGAAGAAATCCTGTTCCGTTTGGGATTGTAGGTGGCCGAGGCCAGGTGCCCGGAAGAGGGAGTTGGGCACAAAGGATGGCCTGTTTCCAGGGGTAAGTAAAGTCAGCTGCCCAGGTGCCTGATGTCAGTTTGCAGATGGCAATTGTTCCTCCATGGGAAGCCAGACTTCCAGCTTGTGGCAGCTTGCATCTTGAAGAAATCCTGTTCCGTTTGGGATCGTAGGTGTTCGAGGCCTGGTGCCCGGCAGAGGGAGTTGGGCACAAATCATGGCCTGTTTCCAGGGGTAAGTAAAGTCAGCTGGCCAGGTGCCTGATGTCAGTTTGTAGGAGGCCTTTGGCCCTCCAAGGGAAGCCAGGCTTCCAGCTTGTGGCAGCTTGCATCTGGAAGAAATCCTGTTCCGTTTGGGATTGTTGGTGGCCGAGGCCCGGTGCCTGGCAGAGGGAGTTGGGCACAAATGATGGCCTGTTTCCAGGGGTTAGTAAAGTCAGCTGCCCAGGTTCCTGATGTCAGTTTGTAGGAGGCCTTTGTCCCTCCAAGGGAAGCCAGGCTTCCTGCTTGTGGCAGCTTGCATCTGGAAGAAATCCTGTTCCGTTCGGGATTGTAGGTGGCCGAGGCCAGGTGCCCCGCACAGGGAGTTGTGCACAAAGGATGGCCTGTTTCCAGGGGAAAGTAAAGTCAGCTGCCCAGGTGCCTGATGTCAGTTTGTAGGAGGCCTTTGGCCCTCCAAGGGAAGCAAGTCTTCCAGTTCAAGGCAGCTTGCATCGCGAAGAAATCCTGTTCCGTTCGGGATTGTAGGTGGCCGGAGCCTGCTGCCCGGCAGAGGGAGTTGGGCACAAAGGATGGCCTGTTTCCAGGGGTAAGTAAAGTCAGCTGCCCAGGTGCCTGATGTCAGTTTGTAGGAGGCCTTTGGCCCTCCATGGGAAGCTAGTCTTCCAGTTTGTGGCAGCTTGCATCTGGAAGAAATCCTGTTCCGTTTGCGATTGTAGGTGGCCGAGGCCTGCTGCCCGGCAGAGGGAGTTGGGCACAAAGGATGGCCTGTTTCCAGGGGTAAGTAAAGTCAGCTGCCCAGGTGCCTGATGTCAGTTTTTAGGAGGCCTTTGGCCCTCCAAGAGCAGCCAGGCTTCCTGCTTGTGGAAGCTTGCATCTTGAAGAAATCCTATTCCGTTTGGGATCGTAGGTGGCCAAGGCCTGGTGTTTGGCTAAGGGAGTTGGGAACAAAGGATGGCCTGTTTCCAGGGGTAAGTAAAGTCAGCTGCCCAGGTGCCTGATGTCAGTTTGTAGGAGGCCTTTGGCCCTCCAAGGGAATCTAGTCTTGCAGTTTGTGTCAGCTTGCATTTGGAAGAAGTCCTGTTCCGTTCGGGATTGTAGGTGGCCGCGGCCAGGTGCTCTGCTGAGGGAGTTGGGCACAAAGGATGGCCTGTTTCCAGGGGTAAGTAAAGTCAGCTGCCCTGGTGCCTGATGTCAGTTTGTTGCAGGCCTATGGCCCCCCAAGTGATGCTAGTCTTCCTGTTCAAGGCAGCTTGCATCTGGAAAAAATCCTGTTCCGTTCAAGATTGTAGGTGGCTGAAGCCGGGTGCCCGGCAGAGGGAGTTGGGAACAAAGGATGGCCTGTTTCCAGGGGTAAGTAAAGTCACCTGCCCAGGTGCCTGATGTCAGTTTGTAGCAGGCCTTTGGCCCGCTAAGGGAAGGTAGTCTTCCAGTTTGTGGCAGCTTGCATCTGGAAGAAATCCTGTTCCGTTCGGGATTGTAGGTGGCTGAGGCCAGGTGCACGGCAGAGGGAATAGGGAACAAAGGATGGCCTGTTTCCAGGGGTAAGTAAAGTCAGCTGCCCAGGTGCCTGATGTCAGTTTGTAGGAGGCCTTTGGCCCTCCAAGGGAAGCCAGGCTTCCAGCTTGTGGCAGCTTGCATCTGGAAGAAATCCTGTTCCGTTTGGGATTGTAGGTGGCCGAGGCCAGGTGCCCGGCAGAGGGAGTTGGGCACAAAGGATGGCCTGTTTCCAGGGGTAAGTAAAGTCAGCTGCCCAGGTGCCTGATGTCAATTTCAGATGGCAATTGTTCCTCCATGGGAAGCCAGGCATCCAGCTTGTCGCAGCTTGCATCTGGAAGAAATCCTGTTACGTTTGGGATTGTAGGTGGCCGTGGCCAGGTGCCCGGCAGAGGGAGTTGGGCACAAAGGATGGCCTGTTTCCAGGGGTAAGTAAAGTCACCTGCCCAGGTGCCTGATGTCAGTTTGTAGCAGGCCTTTGGCCCGCTAAGGGAAGGTAGTCTTCCAGTTTGTGGCAGCTTGCATCTGGAAGAAATCCTGTTCCGTTCGGGATTGTAGGTGGCCGAAGCCAGGTGCACGGCAGAGGGAGTAGGGAACAAAGGATGGCCTGTTTCCAGGGGTAAGTAAAGTCAGCTGCCCAGGTGCCTGATGTCAGTTTTTAGGAGGCCTTTGGCCCTCCAAGAGCAGCCAGGCTTCCTGCTTGTGGAAGCTTGCATCTTGAAGAAATCCTATTCCGTTTGGGATCGTAGGTGGCCAAGGCCTGGTGTTTGGCTAAGGGAGTTGGGAACAAAGGATGGCCTGTTTCCAGGGGTAAGTAAAGTCAGCTGCCCAGGTGCCTGATGTCAGTTTGTAGGAGGCCTTTGGCCCTCCAAGGGAATCTAGTCTTGCAGTTTGTGTCAGCTTGCATTTGGAAGAAGTCCTGTTCCGTTCGGGATTGTAGGTGGCCGCGGCCAGGTGCCCTGCTGAGGGAGTTGGGCACAAAGGATGGCCTGTTTCCAGGGGTAAGTAAAGTCAGCTGCCCAGGTGCCTGATGTCAGTTTGTTGCAGGCCTATGGCCCCCCAAGTGATGCTAGTCTTCCTGTTCAAGGCAGCTTGCATCTGGAAAAAATCCTGTTCCGTTCAAGATTGTAGGTGGCTGAAGCCGGGTGCCCGGCAGAGGGAGTTGGGAACAAAGGATGGCCTGTTTTTAGGGGTAAGTAAAGTCAGCTGCCCAGGTGCCTGATGTCAGTTTGTAGGAGGCCTTTGGCCCTCCATGGGAAGCCAGGCTTCCTGCTTGTGGCAGCTTGCATCTGGAAGAAATCCTGTTCCGTTCTGGATTGTAGGTGGCCGAGGCCAGGTGCCCGACAGAGGGAGTTGGGCACAAATGATGGCCTATTTCCAGTGGTAAGTAAAGTCAGCTTCCTAGGTGCCTGATGTCAGTTTGCAGATGGCAATTGTTCCTCCATGGGAAGCCAGGTTTCCAGCTTGTGGCAGCTTGCATCTGGAAGAAATCCTGTTCCGTTTGGGATTGTAGGTGGCCGAGGCCTGGTGCCCGGCAGAGGGAGTTGGGCACAAATGATGGCCTGTTTCCAGTAGTAAGTAAAGTCAGCTGGCCAGGTGCCTGATGTCAGTTTGTAGGAGGCCTTTGGCCCTTCTAGGGAAACTAGTCTTCCAGTTTGTGGCAGCTTGCATCTGGAAGAAATCCTGTTCCATTCGGGATTGTAGGTGGCCGAGGCCAGGTGCCCGGCAGAGGGAGTTGGGCACAAAGGATGGCCTGTTTCCAGGGGTAAGTAAAGTCACCTGCCCAGGTGCCTGATGTCAGTTTGTAGCAGGCCTTTGGCCCGCTAAGGGAAGGTAGTCTTCCAGTTTGTGGCAGCTTGCATCTGGAAGAAATCCTGTTCCGTTCGGGATTGTAGGTGGCTGAGGCCAGGTGCACGGCAGAGGGAATAGGGAACAAAGGATGGCCTGTTTCCAGGGGTAAGTAAAGTCAGCTGCCCAGGTGCCTGATGTCAGTTTGTAGGAGGCCTTTGGCCCTCCAAGGGAAGCCAGGCTTCCAGCTTGTGGCAGCTTGCATCTGGAAGAAATCCTGTTCCGTTTGGGATTGTAGGTGGACGAGGCCAGGTGCCCGGCAGAGGGAGTTGGGCACAAAGGATGGCCTGTTTCCAGGGGTAAGTAAAGTCAGCTGCCCAGGTGCCTGATGTCAATTTCAGATGGCAATTGTTCCTCCATGGGAAGCCAGGCATCCAGCTTGTGGCAGCTTGCATCTGGAAGAAATCCTGTTCCGTTTGGGATTGTAGGTGGACGTGGCCAGGTGCCCGGCAGAGGGAGTTGGGCACAAAGGATGGCCTGTTTCCAGGGGTAAGTAAAGTCACCTGCCCAGGTGCCTGATGTCAGTTTGTAGCAGGCCTTTGGCACGCTAAGGGAAGGTAGTCTTCCAGTTTGTGGCAGCTTGCATCTGGAAGAAATCCTGTTCCGTTCGGGATTGTAGGTGGCCGAAGCCAGGTGCACGGCAGAGGGAGTAGGGAACAAAGGATGGCCTGTTTCCAGGGGTAAGTAAAGTCAGCTGCCCAGGTGCCTGATGTCAGTTTGTAGGAGGCCTTTGGCCCTCCAAAGGAAGCCAGGCTTCCAGCTTGCGGCAGCTTGCATCTGGAAGAAATCCTGTTCCGTTTGGGATTGTAGGTGGCCGATGCCTGGTGACCGGCAGAGGGAGTTGGGCACAAAGGATGGCCTGTTTCCAGGGGTAAGTAAAGTCAGCTGCCCAGGTGCCTGATGTCAGTTTGTAGGAGGCCTTTGGCCCTCCATGGGAAGCCAGGCTTCCTGCTTGTGGCAGCTTGCATCTGGCAGAAATCCTGTTCCGTTTGGGATTGTAGGTGGCCGAGGCCTGCTGCCCGGCTGAGGGAGTTGGGCACAAAAGATGGCCTGTTTCCAGGGGTAAGTAAAGACTGCTGCCCAGGTGACTGATGTCAGTTTGTAGCAGGCCTTTGGCCCTCTAAGGAAAGGTAGTCTTCCAGTTTGTGGCAGCTTGCATCTGGAAGAAATCCTGTTCCGTTTAGGATCGTAGGTGGCCGAGGCCTGGTGCCCGGCTGAGGGAGTTGGGAACAAAGGATGGCCTGTTTCCAGGGGTAAGTAAAGTCAGCTGCCCAGGTGCCTGGTGTCAGTTTGTAGGAGGCCTTTGCCCCTCCAAGTTAAGCAAGTCTTCCAGTTTGTGGCAGCTTGCATCTGGAAGAAATCCTGTTCCGTTCGGGATTGTAGGTGGCCGAGACCAGGTGCCCGGCAGAGGGAGTTGGGCACAAAGGATGGCCTGTTTCCAGGGGTAAGTAAAGTCAGCTGCCCTGGTGCCTGATGTCAGTTTGTTGCAGGCCTATGGCCCCCCAAGTGATGCTAGTCTTCCTGTTCAAGGCAGCTTGCATCTGGAAAAAATCCTGTTCCGTTCAAGATTGTAGGTGGCTGAAGCCGGGTGCCCGGCAGAGGGAGTTGGGAACAAAGGATGGCCTGTTTCCAGGGGTAAGTAAAGTCACCTGCCCAGGTGCCTGATGTCAGTTTGTAGCAGGCCTTTGGCCCGCTAAGGGAAGGTAGTCTTCCAGTTTGTGGCAGCTTGCATCTGGAAGAAATCCTGTTCCGTTCGGGATTGTAGGTGGCTGAGGCCAGGTGCACGGCAGAGGGAATAGGGAACAAAGGATGGCCTGTTTCCAGGGGTAAGTAAAGTCAGCTGCCCAGGTGCCTGATGTCAGTTTGTAGGAGGCCTTTGGCCCTCCAAGGGAAGCCAGGCTTCCAGCTTGTGGCAGCTTGCATCTGGAAGAAATCCTGTTCCGTTTGGGATTGTAGGTGGCCGAGGCCAGGTGCCCGGCAGAGGGAGTTGGGCACAAAGGATGGCCTGTTTCCAGGGGTAAGTAAAGTCAGCTGCCCAGGTGCCTGATGTCAATTTCAGATGGCAATTGTTCCTCCATGGGAAGCCAGGCATCCAGCTTGTCGCAGCTTGCATCTGGAAGAAATCCTGTTACGTTTGGGATTGTAGGTGGCCGTGGCCAGGTGCCCGGCAGAGGGAGTTGGGCACAAAGGATGGCCTGTTTCCAGGGGTAAGTAAAGTCACCTGCCCAGGTGCCTGATGTCAGTTTGTAGCAGGCCTTTGGCCCGCTAAGGGAAGGTAGTCTTCCAGTTTGTGGCAGCTTGCATCTGGAAGAAATCCTGTTCCGTTCGGGATTGTAGGTGGCCGAAGCCAGGTGCACGGCAGAGGGAGTAGGGAACAAAGGATGGCCTGTTTCCAGGGGTAAGTAAAGTCAGCTGCCCAGGTGCCTGATGGCAGTTTGTAGGAGGCCTTTGGCCCTCCAAAGGAAGCCAGGCTTCCAGCTGGCGGCAGCTTGCATCTGGAAGAAATCCTGTTCCGTTTGGGATTGTAGGTGGCCGAGGCCTGGTGACCGGCAGAGGGAGTTGGGCACAAATGATGGCCTGTTTCCAGGGGTAAGTAAAGTCAGCTGCCCAGGTGCCTGATGTCAGTTTGTAGGAGGCCTTTGGCCCTCCATGGGAAGCCAGGCTTCCTGCTTGTGGCAGCTTGCATCTGGCAGAAATCCTGTTCCGTTCGGGATTGTAGGTGGCCGAGGCCTGCTGCCCGGCTGAGGGAGTTGGGCACAAAAGATGGCCTGTTTCCAGGGGTAAGTAAAGACTGCTGCCCAGGTGACTGATGTCAGTTTGTAGCAGGCCTTTGGCCCTCTAAGGAAAGGTAGTCTTCCAGTTTGTGGCAGCTTGCATCTGGAAGAAATCCTGTTCCGTTTAGGATCGTAGGTGGCCGAGGCCTGGTGCCCGGCTGAGGGAGTTGGGAACAAAGGATGGCCTGTTTCCAGGGGTAAGTAAAGTCAGCTGCCCAGGTGCCTGGTGTCAGTTTGTAGGAGGCCTTTGCCCCTCCAAGTTAAGCAAGTCTTCCAGTTTGTGGCAGCTTGCATCTGGAAGAAATCCTGTTCCGTTCGGGATTGTAGGTGGCCGAGACCAGGTGCCCGGCAGAGGGAGTTGGGCACAAAGGATGGCCTGTTTCCAGGGGTAAGTAAAGTCAGCTGCCCAGGTGCCTGATGTCAGTTTGTTGCAGGCCTATGGCCCCCCAAGTGATGCTAGTCTTCCTGTTCAAGGCAGCTTGCATCTGGAAAAAATCCTGTTCCGTTCAAGATTGTAGGTGGCTGAAGCCGGGTGCCCGGCAGAGGGAGTTGGGAACAAAGGATGGCCTGTTTTTAGGGGTAAGTAAAGTCAGCTGCCCAGGTGCCTGATGTCAGTTTGTAGGAGGCCTTTGGCCCTCCATGGGAAGCCAGGCTTCCTGCTTGTGGCAGCTTGCATCTGGAAGAAATCCTGTTCCGTTCTGGATTGTAGGTGGCCGAGGCCAGGTGCCCGGCAGAGGGAGTTGGGCACAAAGGATGGCCTATTTCCAGTGGTAAGTAAAGTCAGCTGCCCAGGTGCCTGATGTCAGTTTGCAGATGGCAATTGTTCCTCCATGGGAAGCCAGGCTTCCAGCTTGTGGCAGCTTGCATCTGGAAGAAATCCTGTTCCGTTTGGGATTGTAGGTGGCCGAGGCCTGGTGCCCGGCAGAGGGAGTTGGGCACAAATGATGGCCTGTTTCCAGGGGTAAGTAAAGTCAGCTGGCCAGGTGCCTGATGTCAGTTTGTAGGAGGCCTTTGGCCCTTCTAGGGAAACTAGTCTTCCAGTTTGTGGCAGCTTGCATCTGGAAGAAATCCTGTTCCATTCGGGATTGTAGGTGGCCGAGGCCAGGTGCCCGGCAGAGGGAGTTGGGCACAAAGGATGGCCTGTTTCCAGGGGTAAGTAAAGTCAGCTGCCCAGGTGCCTGATGTCAGTTTGTTGCAGGCCTATGGCCCCCCAAGTGATGCTAGTCTTCCTGTTCAAGGCAGCTTGCATCTGGAAAAAATCCTGTTCCGTTCAAGATTGTAGGTGGCTGAAGCCGGGTGCCCGGCAGAGGGAGTTGGGAACAAAGGATGGCCTGTTTTTAGGGGTAAGTAAAGTCACCTGCCCAGGTGCCTGATGTCAGTTTGTAGCAGGCCTTTGGCCCGCTAAGGGAAGGTAGTCTTCCAGTTTGTGGCAGCTTGCATCTGGAAGAAATCCTGTTCCGTTCGGGATTGTAGGTGGCTGAGGCCAGGCGCACGGCAGAGGGAATAGGGAACAAAGGATGGCCTGTTTCCAGGGGTAAGTAAAGTCAGCTGCCCAGGTGCCTGATGTCAGTTTGTAGGAGGCCTTTGGCCCTCCAAGGGAAGCCAGGCTTCCAGCTTGTGGCAGCTTCCATCTGGAAGAAATCCTGTTCCGTTTGGGATTGTAGGTGGCCGAGGCCAGGTGCCCGGAAGAGGGAGTTGGGCACAAAGGATGGCCTGTTTCCAGGGGTAAGTAAAGTCAGCTGCCCAGGTGCCTGATGTCAGTTTGCAGATGGCAATTGTTCCTCCATGGGAAGCCAGACTTCCAGCTTGTGGCAGCTTGCATCTTGAAGAAATCCTGTTCCGTTTGGGATCGTAGGTGTTCGAGGCCTGGTGCCCGGCAGAGGGAGTTGGGCACAAATCATGGCCTGTTTCCAGGGGTAAGTAAAGTCAGCTGGCCAGGTGCCTGATGTCAGTTTGTAGGAGGCCTTTGGCCCTCCAAGGGAAGCCAGGCTTCCAGCTTGTGGCAGCTTGCATCTGGAAGAAATCCTGTTCCGTTTGGGATTGTTGGTGGCCGAGGCCCGGTGCCTGGCAGAGGGAGTTGGGCACAAATGATGGCCTGTTTCCAGGGGTTAGTAAAGTCAGCTGCCCAGGTTCCTGATGTCAGTTTGTAGGAGGCCTTTGGCCCTCCAAGGGAAGCCAGGCTTCCTGCTTGTGGCAGCTTGCATCTGGAAGAAATCCTGTTCCGTTCGGGATTGTAGGTGGCCGAGGCCAGGTGCCCCGCACAGGGAGTTGTGCACAAAGGATGGCCTGTTTCCAGGGGAAAGTAAAGTCAGCTGCCCAGGTGCCTGATGTCAGTTTGTAGGAGGCCTTTGGCCCTCCAAGGGAAGCAAGTCTTCCAGTTCAAGGCAGCTTGCATCGCGAAGAAATCCTGTTCCGTTCGGGATTGTAGGTGGCCGGAGCCTGCTGCCCGGCAGAGGGAGTTGGGCACAAAGGATGGCCTGTTTCCAGGGGTAAGTAAAGTCAGCTGCCCAGGTGCCTGATGTCAGTTTGTAGGAGGCCTTTGGCCCTCCATGGGAAGCTAGTCTTCCAGTTTGTGGCAGCTTGCATCTGGAAGAAATCCTGTTCCGTTTGCGATTGTAGGTGGCCGAGGCCTGCTGCCCGGCAGAGGGAGTTGGGCACAAAGGATGGCCTGTTTCCAGGGGTAAGTAAAGTCAGCTGCCCAGGTGCCTGATGTCAGTTTTTAGGAGGCCTTTGGCCCTCCAAGAGCAGCCAGGCTTCCTGCTTGTGGAAGCTTGCATCTTGAAGAAATCCTATTCCGTTTGGGATCGTAGGTGGCCAAGGCCTGGTGTTTGGCTAAGGGAGTTGGGAACAAAGGATGGCCTGTTTCCAGGGGTAAGTAAAGTCAGCTGCCCAGGTGCCTGATGTCAGTTTGTAGGAGGCCTTTGGCCCTCCAAGGGAATCTAGTCTTGCAGTTTGTGTCAGCTTGCATTTGGAAGAAGTCCTGTTCCGTTCGGGATTGTAGGTGGCCGCGGCCAGGTGCCCTGCTGAGGGAGTTGGGCACAAAGGATGGCCTGTTTCCAGGGGTAAGTAAAGTCAGCTGCCCTGGTGCCTGATGTCAGTTTGTTGCAGGCCTATGGGCCCCCAAGTGATGCTAGTCTTCCTGTTCAAGGCAGCTTGCATCTGGAAAAAATCCTGTTCCGTTCAAGAATGTAGGTGGCTGAAGCCGGGTGCCCGGCAGAGGGAGTTGGGAACAAAGGATGGCCTGTTTCCAGGGGTAAGTAAAGTCACCTGCCCAGGTGCCTGATGTCAGTTTGTAGCAGGCCTTTGGCCCGCTAAGGGAAGGTAGTCTTCCAGTTTGTGGCAGCTTGCATCTGGAAGAAATCCTGTTCCATTCGGGATTGTAGGTGGCCGAGGCCAGGTGCCCGGCAGAGGGAGTTGGGCACAAAGGATGGCCTGTTTCCAGGGGTAAGTAAAGTCACCTGCCCAGGTGCCTGATGTCAGTTTGTAGCAGGCCTTTGGCCCGCTAAGGGAAGGTAGTCTTCCAGTTTGTGGCAGCTTGCATCTGGAAGAAATCCTGTTCCGTTCGGGATTGTAGGTGGCTGAGGCCAGGTGCACGGCAGAGGGAATAGGGAACAAAGGATGGCCTGTTTCCAGGGGTAAGTAAAGTCAGCTGCCCAGGTGCCTGATGTCAGTTTGTAGGAGGCCTTTGGCCCTCCAAGGGAAGCCAGGCTTCCAGCTTGTGGCAGCTTGCATCTGGAAGAAATCCTGTTCCGTTTGGGATTGTAGGTGGACGAGGCCAGGTGCCCGGCAGAGGGAGTTGGGCACAAAGGATGGCCTGTTTCCAGGGGTAAGTAAAGTCAGCTGCCCAGGTGCCTGATGTCAATTTCAGATGGCAATTGTTCCTCCATGGGAAGCCAGGCATCCAGCTTGTGGCAGCTTGCATCTGGAAGAAATCCTGTTCCGTTTGGGATTGTAGGTGGACGTGGCCAGGTGCCCGGCAGAGGGAGTTGGGCACAAAGGATGGCCTGTTTCCAGGGGTAAGTAAAGTCACCTGCCCAGGTGCCTGATGTCAGTTTGTAGCAGGCCTTTGGCACGCTAAGGGAAGGTAGTCTTCCAGTTTGTGGCAGCTTGCATCTGGAAGAAATCCTGTTCCGTTCGGGATTGTAGGTGGCCGAAGCCAGGTGCACGGCAGAGGGAGTAGGGAACAAAGGATGGCCTGTTTCCAGGGGTAAGTAAAGTCAGCTGCCCAGGTGCCTGATGTCAGTTTGTAGGAGGCCTTTGGCCCTCCAAAGGAAGCCAGGCTTCCAGCTTGCGGCAGCTTGCATCTGGAAGAAATCCTGTTCCGTTTGGGATTGTAGGTGGCCGATGCCTGGTGACCGGCAGAGGGAGTTGGGCACAAAGGATGGCCTGTTTCCAGGGGTAAGTAAAGTCAGCTGCCCAGGTGCCTGATGTCAGTTTGTAGGAGGCCTTTGGCCCTCCATGGGAAGCCAGGCTTCCTGCTTGTGGCAGCTTGCATCTGGCAGAAATCCTGTTCCGTTTGGGATTGTAGGTGGCCGAGGCCTGCTGCCCGGCTGAGGGAGTTGGGCACAAAAGATGGCCTGTTTCCAGGGGTAAGTAAAGACTGCTGCCCAGGTGACTGATGTCAGTTTGTAGCAGGCCTTTGGCCCTCTAAGGAAAGGTAGTCTTCCAGTTTGTGGCAGCTTGCATCTGGAAGAAATCCTGTTCCGTTTAGGATCGTAGGTGGCCGAGGCCTGGTGCCCGGCTGAGGGAGTTGGGAACAAAGGATGGCCTGTTTCCAGGGGTAAGTAAAGTCAGCTGCCCAGGTGCCTGGTGTCAGTTTGTAGGAGGCCTTTGCCCCTCCAAGTTAAGCAAGTCTTCCAGTTTGTGGCAGCTTGCATCTGGAAGAAATCCTGTTCCGTTCGGGATTGTAGGTGGCCGAGACCAGGTGCCCGGCAGAGGGAGTTGGGCACAAAGGATGGCCTGTTTCCAGGGGTAAGTAAAGTCAGCTGCCCTGGTGCCTGATGTCAGTTTGTTGCAGGCCTATGGCCCCCCAAGTGATGCTAGTCTTCCTGTTCAAGGCAGCTTGCATCTGGAAAAAATCCTGTTCCGTTCAAGATTGTAGGTGGCTGAAGCCGGGTGCCCGGCAGAGGGAGTTGGGAACAAAGGATGGCCTGTTTCCAGGGGTAAGTAAAGTCACCTGCCCAGGTGCCTGATGTCAGTTTGTAGCAGGCCTTTGGCCCGCTAAGGGAAGGTAGTCTTCCAGTTTGTGGCAGCTTGCATCTGGAAGAAATCCTGTTCCGTTCGGGATTGTAGGTGGCTGAGGCCAGGTGCACGGCAGAGGGAATAGGGAACAAAGGATGGCCTGTTTCCAGGGGTAAGTAAAGTCAGCTGCCCAGGTGCCTGATGTCAGTTTGTAGGAGGCCTTTGGCCCTCCAAGGGAAGCCAGGCTTCCAGCTTGTGGCAGCTTGCATCTGGAAGAAATCCTGTTCCGTTTGGGATTGTAGGTGGCCGAGGCCAGGTGCCCGGCAGAGGGAGTTGGGCACAAAGGATGGCCTGTTTCCAGGGGTAAGTAAAGTCAGCTGCCCAGGTGCCTGATGTCAATTTCAGATGGCAATTGTTCCTCCATGGGAAGCCAGGCATCCAGCTTGTCGCAGCTTGCATCTGGAAGAAATCCTGTTACGTTTGGGATTGTAGGTGGCCGTGGCCAGGTGCCCGGCAGAGGGAGTTGGGCACAAAGGATGGCCTGTTTCCAGGGGTAAGTAAAGTCACCTGCCCAGGTGCCTGATGTCAGTTTGTAGCAGGCCTTTGGCCCGCTAAGGGAAGGTAGTCTTCCAGTTTGTGGCAGCTTGCATCTGGAAGAAATCCTGTTCCGTTCGGGATTGTAGGTGGCCGAAGCCAGGTGCACGGCAGAGGGAGTAGGGAACAAAGGATGGCCTGTTTCCAGGGGTAAGTAAAGTCAGCTGCCCAGGTGCCTGATGGCAGTTTGTAGGAGGCCTTTGGCCCTCCAAAGGAAGCCAGGCTTCCAGCTGGCGGCAGCTTGCATCTGGAAGAAATCCTGTTCCGTTTGGGATTGTAGGTGGCCGAGGCCTGGTGACCGGCAGAGGGAGTTGGGCACAAATGATGGCCTGTTTCCAGGGGTAAGTAAAGTCAGCTGCCCAGGTGCCTGATGTCAGTTTGTAGGAGGCCTTTGGCCCTCCATGGGAAGCCAGGCTTCCTGCTTGTGGCAGCTTGCATCTGGCAGAAATCCTGTTCCGTTCGGGATTGTAGGTGGCCGAGGCCTGCTGCCCGGCTGAGGGAGTTGGGCACAAAAGATGGCCTGTTTCCAGGGGTAAGTAAAGACTGCTGCCCAGGTGACTGATGTCAGTTTGTAGCAGGCCTTTGGCCCTCTAAGGAAAGGTAGTCTTCCAGTTTGTGGCAGCTTGCATCTGGAAGAAATCCTGTTCCGTTTAGGATCGTAGGTGGCCGAGGCCTGGTGCCCGGCTGAGGGAGTTGGGAACAAAGGATGGCCTGTTTCCAGGGGTAAGTAAAGTCAGCTGCCCAGGTGCCTGGTGTCAGTTTGTAGGAGGCCTTTGCCCCTCCAAGTTAAGCAAGTCTTCCAGTTTGTGGCAGCTTGCATCTGGAAGAAATCCTGTTCCGTTCGGGATTGTAGGTGGCCGAGACCAGGTGCCCGGCAGAGGGAGTTGGGCACAAAGGATGGCCTGTTTCCAGGGGTAAGTAAAGTCAGCTGCCCAGGTGCCTGATGTCAGTTTGTTGCAGGCCTATGGCCCCCCAAGTGATGCTAGTCTTCCTGTTCAAGGCAGCTTGCATCTGGAAAAAATCCTGTTCCGTTCAAGATTGTAGGTGGCTGAAGCCGGGTGCCCGGCAGAGGGAGTTGGGAACAAAGGATGGCCTGTTTTTAGGGGTAAGTAAAGTCAGCTGCCCAGGTGCCTGATGTCAGTTTGTAGGAGGCCTTTGGCCCTCCATGGGAAGCCAGGCTTCCTGCTTGTGGCAGCTTGCATCTGGAAGAAATCCTGTTCCGTTCTGGATTGTAGGTGGCCGAGGCCAGGTGCCCGGCAGAGGGAGTTGGGCACAAAGGATGGCCTATTTCCAGTGGTAAGTAAAGTCAGCTGCCCAGGTGCCTGATGTCAGTTTGCAGATGGCAATTGTTCCTCCATGGGAAGCCAGGCTTCCAGCTTGTGGCAGCTTGCATCTGGAAGAAATCCTGTTCCGTTTGGGATTGTAGGTGGCCGAGGCCTGGTGCCCGGCAGAGGGAGTTGGGCACAAATGATGGCCTGTTTCCAGGGGTAAGTAAAGTCAGCTGGCCAGGTGCCTGATGTCAGTTTGTAGGAGGCCTTTGGCCCTTCTAGGGAAACTAGTCTTCCAGTTTGTGGCAGCTTGCATCTGGAAGAAATCCTGTTCCATTCGGGATTGTAGGTGGCCGAGGCCAGGTGCCCGGCAGAGGGAGTTGGGCACAAAGGATGGCCTGTTTCCAGGGGTAAGTAAAGTCAGCTGCCCAGGTGCCTGATGTCAGTTTGTTGCAGGCCTATGGCCCCCCAAGTGATGCTAGTCTTCCTGTTCAAGGCAGCTTGCATCTGGAAAAAATCCTGTTCCGTTCAAGATTGTAGGTGGCTGAAGCCGGGTGCCCGGCAGAGGGAGTTGGGAACAAAGGATGGCCTGTTTTTAGGGGTAAGTAAAGTCACCTGCCCAGGTGCCTGATGTCAGTTTGTAGCAGGCCTTTGGCCCGCTAAGGGAAGGTAGTCTTCCAGTTTGTGGCAGCTTGCATCTGGAAGAAATCCTGTTCCGTTCGGGATTGTAGGTGGCTGAGGCCAGGCGCACGGCAGAGGGAATAGGGAACAAAGGATGGCCTGTTTCCAGGGGTAAGTAAAGTCAGCTGCCCAGGTGCCTGATGTCAGTTTGTAGGAGGCCTTTGGCCCTCCAAGGGAAGCCAGGCTTCCAGCTTGTGGCAGCTTGCATCTGGAAGAAATCCTGTTCCGTTTGGGATTGTAGGTGGCCGAGGCCAGGTGCCCGGAAGAGGGAGTTGGGCACAAAGGATGGCCTGTTTCCAGGGGTAAGTAAAGTCAGCTGCCCAGGTGCCTGATGTCAGTTTGCAGATGGCAATTGTTCCTCCATGGGAAGCCAGACTTCCAGCTTGTGGCAGCTTGCATCTTGAAGAAATCCTGTTCCGTTTGGGATCGTAGGTGTTCGAGGCCTGGTGCCCGGCAGAGGGAGTTGGGCACAAATCATGGCCTGTTTCCAGGGGTAAGTAAAGTCAGCTGGCCAGGTGCCTGATGTCAGTTTGTAGGAGGCCTTTGGCCCTCCAAGGGAAGCCAGGCTTCCAGCTTGTGGCAGCTTGCATCTGGAAGAAATCCTGTTCCGTTTGGGATTGTTGGTGGCCGAGGCCCGGTGCCTGGCAGAGGGAGTTGGGCACAAATGATGGCCTGTTTCCAGGGGTTAGTAAAGTCAGCTGCCCAGGTTCCTGATGTCAGTTTGTAGGAGGCCTTTGGCCCTCCAAGGGAAGCCAGGCTTCCTGCTTGTGGCAGCTTGCATCTGGAAGAAATCCTGTTCCGTTCGGGATTGTAGGTGGCCGAGGCCAGGTGCCCCGCACAGGGAGTTGTGCACAAAGGATGGCCTGTTTCCAGGGGAAAGTAAAGTCAGCTGCCCAGGTGCCTGATGTCAGTTTGTAGGAGGCCTTTGGCCCTCCAAGGGAAGCAAGTCTTCCAGTTCAAGGCAGCTTGCATCGCGAAGAAATCCTGTTCCGTTCGGGATTGTAGGTGGCCGGAGCCTGCTGCCCGGCAGAGGGAGTTGGGCACAAAGGATGGCCTGTTTCCAGGGGTAAGTAAAGTCAGCTGCCCAGGTGCCTGATGTCAGTTTGTAGGAGGCCTTTGGCCCTCCATGGGAAGCTAGTCTTCCAGTTTGTGGCAGCTTGCATCTGGAAGAAATCCTGTTCCGTTTGCGATTGTAGGTGGCCGAGGCCTGCTGCCCGGCAGAGGGAGTTGGGCACAAAGGATGGCCTGTTTCCAGGGGTAAGTAAAGTCAGCTGCCCAGGTGCCTGATGTCAGTTTTTAGGAGGCCTTTGGCCCTCCAAGAGCAGCCAGGCTTCCTGCTTGTGGAAGCTTGCATCTTGAAGAAATCCTATTCCGTTTGGGATCGTAGGTGGCCAAGGCCTGGTGTTTGGCTAAGGGAGTTGGGAACAAAGGATGGCCTGTTTCCAGGGGTAAGTAAAGTCAGCTGCCCAGGTGCCTGATGTCAGTTTGTAGGAGGCCTTTGGCCCTCCAAGGGAATCTAGTCTTGCAGTTTGTGTCAGCTTGCATTTGGAAGAAGTCCTGTTCCGTTCGGGATTGTAGGTGGCCGCGGCCAGGTGCCCTGCTGAGGGAGTTGGGCACAAAGGATGGCCTGTTTCCAGGGGTAAGTAAAGTCAGCTGCCCTGGTGCCTGATGTCAGTTTGTTGCAGGCCTATGGGCCCCCAAGTGATGCTAGTCTTCCTGTTCAAGGCAGCTTGCATCTGGAAAAAATCCTGTTCCGTTCAAGAATGTAGGTGGCTGAAGCCGGGTGCCCGGCAGAGGGAGTTGGGAACAAAGGATGGCCTGTTTCCAGGGGTAAGTAAAGTCACCTGCCCAGGTGCCTGATGTCAGTTTGTAGCAGGCCTTTGGCCCGCTAAGGGAAGGTAGTCTTCCAGTTTGTGGCAGCTTGCATCTGGAAGAAATCCTGTTCCGTTCGGGATTGTAGGTGGCTGAGGCCAGGTGCACGGCAGAGGGAATAGGGAACAAAGGATGGCCTGTTTCCAGGGGTAAGTAAAGTCAGCTGCCCAGGTGCCTGATGTCAGTTTGTAGGAGGCCTTTGGCCCTCCAAGGGAAGCCAGGCTTCCAGCTTGTGGCAGCTTGCATCTGGAAGAAATCCTGTTCCGTTTGGGATTGTAGGTGGCCGAGGCCAGGTGCCCGGCAGAGGGAGTTGGGCACAAAGGATGGCCTGTTTCCAGGGGTAAGTAAAGTCAGCTGCCCAGGTGCCTGATGTCAATTTCAGATGGCAATTGTTCCTCCATGGGAAGCCAGGCATCCAGCTTGTCGCAGCTTGCATCTGGAAGAAATCCTGTTACGTTTGGGATTGTAGGTGGCCGTGGCCAGGTGCCCGGCAGAGGGAGTTGGGCACAAAGGATGGCCTGTTTCCAGGGGTAAGTAAAGTCACCTGCCCAGGTGCCTGATGTCAGTTTGTAGCAGGCCTTTGGCCCGCTAAGGGAAGGTAGTCTTCCAGTTTGTGGCAGCTTGCATCTGGAAGAAATCCTGTTCCGTTCGGGATTGTAGGTGGCCGAAGCCAGGTGCACGGCAGAGGGAGTAGGGAACAAAGGATGGCCTGTTTCCAGGGGTAAGTAAAGTCAGCTGCCCAGGTGCCTGATGGCAGTTTGTAGGAGGCCTTTGGCCCTCCAAAGGAAGCCAGGCTTCCAGCTGGCGGCAGCTTGCATCTGGAAGAAATCCTGTTCCGTTTGGGATTGTAGGTGGCCGAGGCCTGGTGACCGGCAGAGGGAGTTGGGCACAAAGGATGGCCTGTTTCCAGGGGTAAGTAAAGTCAGCTGCCCAGGTGCCTGATGTCAGTTTGTAGGAGGCCTTTGGCCCTCCATGGGAAGCCAGGCTTCCTGCTTGTGGCAGCTTGCATCTGGCAGAAATCCTGTTCCGTTCGGGATTGTAGGTGGCCGAGGCCTGCTGCCCGGCTGAGGGAGTTGGGCACAAAAGATGGCCTGTTTCCAGGGGTAAGTAAAGACTGCTGCCCAGGTGACTGATGTCAGTTTGTAGCAGGCCTTTGGCCCTCTAAGGAAAGGTAGTCTTCCAGTTTGTGGCAGCTTGCATCTGGAAGAAATCCTGTTCCGTTTAGGATCGTAGGTGGCCGAGGCCTGGTGCCCGGCTGAGGGAGTTGGGAACAAAGGATGGCCTGTTTCCAGGGGTAAGTAAAGTCAGCTGCCCAGGTGCCTGGTGTCAGTTTGTAGGAGGCCTTTGCCCCTCCAAGTTAAGCAAGTCTTCCAGTTTGTGGCAGCTTGCATCTGGAAGAAATCCTGTTCCGTTCGGGATTGTAGGTGGCCGAGACCAGGTGCCCGGCAGAGGGAGTTGGGCACAAAGGATGGCCTGTTTCCAGGGGTAAGTAAAGTCAGCTGCCCAGGTGCCTGATGTCAGTTTGTTGCAGGCCTATGGCCCCCCAAGTGATGCTAGTCTTCCTGTTCAAGGCAGCTTGCATCTGGAAAAAATCCTGTTCCGTTCAAGATTGTAGGTGGCTGAAGCCGGGTGCCCGGCAGAGGGAGTTGGGAACAAAGGATGGCCTGTTTTTAGGGGTAAGTAAAGTCAGCTGCCCAGGTGCCTGATGTCAGTTTGTAGGAGGCCTTTGGCCCTCCATGGGAAGCCAGGCTTCCTGCTTGTGGCAGCTTGCATCTGGAAGAAATCCTGTTCCGTTCTGGATTGTAGGTGGCCGAGGCCAGGTGCCCGGCAGAGGGAGTTGGGCACAAAGGATGGCCTATTTCCAGTGGTAAGTAAAGTCAGCTGCCCAGGTGCCTGATGTCAGTTTGCAGATGGCAATTGTTCCTCCATGGGAAGCCAGGCTTCCAGCTTGTGGCAGCTTGCATCTGGAAGAAATCCTGTTCCGTTTGGGATTGTAGGTGGCCGAGGCCTGGTGCCCGGCAGAGGGAGTTGGGCACAAATGATGGCCTGTTTCCAGGGGTAAGTAAAGTCAGCTGGCCAGGTGCCTGATGTCAGTTTGTAGGAGGCCTTTGGCCCTTCTAGGGAAACTAGTCTTCCAGTTTGTGGCAGCTTGCATCTGGAAGAAATCCTGTTCCATTCGGGATTGTAGGTGGCCGAGGCCAGGTGCCCGGCAGAGGGAGTTGGGCACAAAGGATGGCCTGTTTCCAGGGGTAAGTAAAGTCAGCTGCCCAGGTGCCTGATGTCAGTTTGTTGCAGGCCTATGGCCCCCCAAGTGATGCTAGTCTTCCTGTTCAAGGCAGCTTGCATCTGGAAAAAATCCTGTTCCGTTCAAGATTGTAGGTGGCTGAAGCCGGGTGCCCGGCAGAGGGAGTTGGGAACAAAGGATGGCCTGTTTTTAGGGGTAAGTAAAGTCACCTGCCCAGGTGCCTGATGTCAGTTTGTAGCAGGCCTTTGGCCCGCTAAGGGAAGGTAGTCTTCCAGTTTGTGGCAGCTTGCATCTGGAAGAAATCCTGTTCCGTTCGGGATTGTAGGTGGCTGAGGCCAGGCGCACGGCAGAGGGAATAGGGAACAAAGGATGGCCTGTTTCCAGGGGTAAGTAAAGTCAGCTGCCCAGGTGCCTGATGTCAGTTTGTAGGAGGCCTTTGGCCCTCCAAGGGAAGCCAGGCTTCCAGCTTGTGGCAGCTTGCATCTGGAAGAAATCCTGTTCCGTTTGGGATTGTAGGTGGCCGAGGCCAGGTGCCCGGCAGAGGGAGTTGGGCACAAAGGATGGCCTGTTTCCAGGGGTAAGTAAAGTCAGCTGCCCAGGTGCCTGATGTCAGTTTGCAGATGGCAATTGTTCCTCCATGGGAAGCCAGACTTCCAGCTTGTGGCAGCTTGCATCTTGAAGAAATCCTGTTCCGTTTAGGATTGTAGGTGTTCGAGGCCTGGTGCCCGGCAGAGGGAGTTGGGCACAAATCATGGCCTGTTTCCAGGGGTAAGTAAAGTCAGCTGGCCAGGTGCCTGATGTCAGTTTGTAGGAGGCCTTTGGCCCTCCAAGGGAAGCCAGGCTTCCAGCTTGTGGCAGCTTGCATCTGGAAGAAATCCTGTTCCGTTTGGGATTGTTGGTGGCCGAGGCCCGGTGCCTGGCAGAGGGAGTTGGGCACAAATGATGGCCTGTTTCCAGGGGTTAGTAAAGTCAGCTGCCCAGGTTCCTGATGTCAGTTTGTAGGAGGCCTTTGGCCCTCCAAGGGAAGCCAGGCTTCCTGCTTGTGGCAGCTTGCATCTGGAAGAAATCCTGTTCCGTTCGGGATTGTAGGTGGCCGAGGCCAGGTGCCCCGCACAGGGAGTTGTGCACAAAGGATGGCCTGTTTCCAGGGGAAAGTAAAGTCAGCTGCCCAGGTGCCTGATGTCAGTTTGTAGGAGGCCTTTGGCCCTCCAAGGGAAGCAAGTCTTCCAGTTCAAGGCAGCTTGCATCGCGAAGAAATCCTGTTCCGTTTGGGATTGTAGGTGGCCGAGGCCTGCTGCCCGGCAGAGGGAGTTGGGCACAAAGGATGGCCTGTTTCCAGGGGTAAGTAAAGTCAGCTGCCCAGGTGCCTGATGTCAGTTTGTAGGAGGCCTTTGGCCCTCCATGGGAAGCTAGTCTTCCAGTTTGTGGCAGCTTGCATCTGGAAGAAATCCTGTTCCGTTTGCGATTGTAGGTGGCCGAGGCCTGCTGCCCGGCAGAGGGAGTTGGGCACAAAGGATGGCCTGTTTCCAGGGGTAAGTAAAGTCAGCTGCCCAGGTGCCTGATGTCAGTTTTTAGGAGGCCTTTGGCCCTCCAAGAGCAGCCAGGCTTCCTGCTTGTGGAAGCTTGCATCTTGAAGAAATCCTATTCCGTTTGGGATCGTAGGTGGCCAAGGCCTGGTGTTTGGCTAAGGGAGTTGGGAACAAAGGATGGCCTGTTTCCAGGGGTAAGTAAAGTCAGCTGCCCAGGTGCCTGATGTCAGTTTGTAGGAGGCCTTTGGCCCTCCAAGGGAATCTAGTCTTGCAGTTTGTGTCAGCTTGCATTTGGAAGAAGTCCTGTTCCGTTCGGGATTGTAGGTGGCCGCGGCCAGGTGCCCTGCTGAGGGAGTTGGGCACAAAGGATGGCCTGTTTCCAGGGGTAAGTAAAGTCAGCTGCCCAGGTGCCTGATGTCAGTTTGTTGCAGGCCTATGGCCCCCCAAGTGATGCTAGTCTTCCTGTTCAAGGCAGCTTGCATCTGGAAGAAATCCTGTTCCGTTTGGGATTGTAGGTGGCCGATGCCTGGTGACCGACAGAGGGAGTTGGGCACAAAGGATGGCCTGTTTCCAGGGGTAAGTAAAGTCAGCTGCCCAGGTGCCTGATGTCAGTTTGTAGGAGGCCTTTGGCCCTCCATGGGAAGCCAGGCTTCCTGCTTGTGGCAGCTTGCATCTGGCAGAAATCCTGTTCCGTTTGGGATTGTAGGTGGCCGAGGCCTGCTGCCCGGCTGAGGGAGTTGGGCACAAAAGATGGCCTGTTTCCAGGGGTAAGTAAAGACTGCTGCCCAGGTGACTGATGTCAGTTTATAGCAGGCCTTTGGCCCTCTAAGGAAAGGTAGTCTTCCAGTTTGTGGCAGCTTGCATCTGGAAGAAATCCTGTTCCGTTTAGGATCGTAGGTGGCCGAGGCCTGGTGCCCGGCTGAGGGAGTTGGGAACAAAGGATGGCCTGTTTCCAGGGGTAAGTAAAGTCAGCTGCCCAGGTGCCTGGTGTCAGTTTGTAGGAGGCCTTTGCCCCTCCAAGTTAAGCAAGTCTTCCAGTTTGTGGCAGCTTGCATCTGGAAGAAATCCTGTTCCGTTCGGGATTGTAGGTGGCCGAGACCAGGTGCCCGGCAGAGGGAGTTGGGCACAAAGGATGGCCTGTTTCCAGGGGTAAGTAAAGTCAGCTGCCCAGGTGCCTGATGTCAGTTTGTTGCAGGCCTATGGCCCCCCAAGTGATGCTAGTCTTCCTGTTCAAGGCAGCTTGCATCTGGAAAAAATCCTGTTCCGTTCAAGATTGTAGGTGGCTGAAGCCGGGTGCCCGGCAGAGGGAGTTGGGAACAAAGGATGGCCTGTTTCCAGGGGTAAGTAAAGTCACCTGCCCAGGTGCCTGATGTCAGTTTGTAGCAGGCCTTTGGCCCGCTAAGGGAAGGTAGTCTTCCAGTTTGTGGCAGCTTGCATCTGGAAGAAATCCTGTTCCGTTCGGGATTGTAGGTGGCTGAGGCCAGGTGCACGGCAGAGGGAATAGGGAACAAAGGATGGCCTGTTTCCAGGGGTAAGTAAAGTCAGCTGCCCAGGTGCCTGATGTCAGTTTGTAGGAGGCCTTTGGCCCTCCAAGGGAAGCCAGGCTTCCAGCTTGTGGCAGCTTGCATCTGGAAGAAATCCTGTTCCGTTTGGGATTGTAGGTGGTCGAGGCCAGGTGCCCGGCAGAGGGAGTTGGGCACAAAGGATGGCCTGTTTCCAGGGGTAAGTAAAGTCAGCTGCCCAGGTGCCTGATGTCAGTTTGTAGCAGGCCTTTGGCCCGCTAAGGGAAGGTAGTCTTCCAGTTTGTGGCAGCTTGCATCTGGAAGAAATCCTGTTCCGTTCGGGATTGTAGGTGGCCGAAGCCAGGTGCACGGCAGAGGGAGTAGGGAACAAAGGATGGCCTGTTTCCAGGGGTAAGTAAAGTCAGCTGCCCAGGTGCCTGATGGCAGTTTGTAGGAGGCCTTTGGCCCTCCAAAGGAAGCCAGGCTTCCAGCTGGCGGCAGCTTGCATCTGGAAGAAATCCTGTTCCGTTTGGGATTGTAGGTGGCCGAGGCCTGGTGACCGGCAGAGGGAGTTGGGCACAAAGGATGGCCTGTTTCCAGGGGTAAGTAAAGTCAGCTGCCCAGGTGCCTGATGTCAGTTTGTAGGAGGCCTTTGGCCCTCCATGGGAAGCCAGGCTTCCTGCTTGTGGCAGCTTGCATCTGGCAGAAATCCTGTTCCGTTCGGGATTGTAGGTGGCCGAGGCCTGCTGCCCGGCTGAGGGAGTTGGGCACAAAAGATGGCCTGTTTCCAGGGGTAAGTAAAGACTGCTGCCCAGGTGACTGATGTCAGTTTGTAGCAGGCCTTTGGCCCTCTAAGGAAAGGTAGTCTTCCAGTTTGTGGCAGCTTGCATCTGGAAGAAATCCTGTTCCGTTTAGGATCGTAGGTGGCCGAGGCCTGGTGCCCGGCTGAGGGAGTTGGGAACAAAGGATGGCCTGTTTCCAGGGGTAAGTAAAGTCAGCTGCCCAGGTGCCTGGTGTCAGTTTGTAGGAGGCCTTTGCCCCTCCAAGTTAAGCAAGTCTTCCAGTTTGTGGCAGCTTGCATCTGGAAGAAATCCTGTTCCGTTCGGGATTGTAGGTGGCCGAGACCAGGTGCCCGGCAGAGGGAGTTGGGCACAAAGGATGGCCTGTTTCCAGGGGTAAGTAAAGTCAGCTGCCCAGGTGCCTGATGTCAGTTTGTTGCAGGCCTATGGCCCCCCAAGTGATGCTAGTCTTCCTGTTCAAGGCAGCTTGCATCTGGAAAAAATCCTGTTCCGTTCAAGATTGTAGGTGGCTGAAGCCGGGTGCCCGGCAGAGGGAGTTGGGAACAAAGGATGGCCTGTTTTTAGGGGTAAGTAAAGTCAGCTGCCCAGGTGCCTGATGTCAGTTTGTAGGAGGCCTTTGGCCCTCCATGGGAAGCCAGGCTTCCTGCTTGTGGCAGCTTGCATCTGGAAGAAATCCTGTTCCGTTCTGGATTGTAGGTGGCCGAGGCCAGGTGCCCGGCAGAGGGAGTTGGGCACAAAGGATGGCCTATTTCCAGTGGTAAGTAAAGTCAGCTGGCCAGGTGCCTGATGTCAGTTTGTAGGAGGCCTTTGGCCCTTCTAGGGAAACTAGTCTTCCAGTTTGTGGCAGCTTGCATCTGGAAGAAATCCTGTTCCATTCGGGATTGTAGGTGGCCGAGGCCAGGTGCCCGGCAGAGGGAGTTGGGCACAAAGGATGGCCTGTTTCCAGGGGTAAGTAAAGTCACCTGCCCAGGTGCCTGATGTACGTTTGTAGCAGGCCTTTGGCCCGCTAAGGGAAGGTAGTCTTCCAGTTTGTGGCAGCTTGCATCTGGAAGAAATCCTGTTCCGTTCGGGATTGTAGGTGGCTGAGGCCAGGTGCACGGCAGAGGGAATAGGGAACAAAGGATGGCCTGTTTCCAGGGGTAAGTAAAGTCAGCTGCCCAGGTGCCTGATGTCAGTTTGTAGGAGGCCTTTGGCCCTCCAAGGGAAGCCAGGCTTCCAGCTTGTGGCAGCTTGCATCTGGAAGAAATCCTGTTCCGTTTGGGATTGTAGGTGGCCGAGGCCAGGTGCCCGGCAGAGGGAGTTGGGCACAAAGGATGGCCTGTTTCCAGGGGTAAGTAAAGTCAGCTGCCCAGGTGCCTGATGTCAGTTTGCAGATGGCAATTGTTCCTCCATGGGAAGCCAGACTTCCAGCTTGTGGCAGCTTGCATCTTGAAGAAATCCTGTTCCGTTTGGGATCGTAGGTGTTCGATGCCTGGTGCCCGGCAGAGGGAGTTGGGCACAAATGATGGCCTGTTTCCACGGGTAAGTAAAGTCAGCTGGCCAGGTGCCTGATGTCAGTTTGTAGGAGGCCTTTGGCCCTCCAAGGGAAGCCAGGCTTCCAGCTTGTGGCAGCTTGCATCTGGAAGAAATCCTGTTGCGTTTGGGATTGTTGGTGGCCGAGGCCTGGTGCCTGGCAGAGGGAGTTGGGCACAAATGATGGCCTGTTTCCAGGGGTTAGTAAAGTCAGCTGCCCAGGTTCCTGATGTCAGTTTGTAGGAGGCCTTTGGCCCTCCAAGGGAAGCCAGGCTTCCTGCTTGTGGCAGCTTGCATCTGGAAGAAATCCTGTTCCGTTCGGGATTGTAGGTGGCCGAGGCCAGGTGCCCCGCAGAGGGAGTTGTGCACAAAGGATGGCCTGTTTCCAGGGGAAAGTAAAGTCAGCTGCCCAGGTGCCTGGTGTCAGTTTGTAGGAGGCCTTTGGCCCTCCAAGGGAAGCAAGTCTTCCAGTTCAAGGCAGCTTGCATCGCGAAGAAATCCTGTTCCGTTCGGGATTGTAGGTGGCCGAGGCCTGCTGCCCGGCAGAGGGAGTTGGGCACAAAGGATGGCCTGTTTCCAGGGGTAAGTAAAGTCAGCTGCCCAGGTGCCTGATGTCAGTTTGTAGGAGGCCTTTGGCCCTCCATGGGAAGCTAGTCTTCCAGTTTGTGGCAGCTTGCATCTGGAAGAAATCCTGTTCCGTTTGCGATTGTAGGTGGCCGAGGCCAAGTGCCCGGCAGAGGGAGTTGGGCACAAAGGATGGCCTGTTTCCAGGGGTAAGTAAAGTCAGCTGCCCAGGTGCCTGATGTCAGTTTTTAGGAGGCCTTTGGCCCTCCAAGAGCAGCCAGGCTTCCGGCTTGTGGAAGCTTGCATCTTGAAGAAATCCTATTCCGTTTGGGATCGTAGGTGGCCGAGGCCTGGTGTTTGGCAAAGGGAGTTGGGAACAAAGGATGGCCTGTTTCCAGGGGTAAGTAAAGTCAGCTGCCCAGGTGCCTGATGTCAGTTTGTAGGAGGCCTTTGGCCCTCCAAGGGAATCTAGTCTTGCAGTTTGTGTCAGCTTGCATTTGGAAGAAGTCCTGTTCCGTTCGGGATTGTAGGTGGCCGCGGCCAGGTGCCCTGCTGAGGGAGTTGGGCACAAAGGATGGCCTGTTTCCAGGGGTAAGTAAAGTCAGCTGCCCAGGTGCCTGATGTCAGTTTGTAGGAGGCCTTTGGCCCTCCAAGGGAAGCTAGGCTTCCAGCTTGTGGCAGCATGCATCTGGAAGAAATACTGTTCCGTATCCGATTGTAGGTGGCCGAGGCCAGGTGCTCGGCAGAGGGAGTTGGGCACAAAGGATGGCCTGTTTCCAGGGGTAAGTAAAGTCAGCTGCCCAGGTGCCTGATGTCAGTTTGTAGGAGGCCTTTGGCCCTCCATGGGAAGCCAGCCTTCCAGCTTGTGGCAGCTTGCATCTTGAAGAAATCATGTTCCGTTTGGGATCGTAGGTCGCCGAGGCCTGGTGCCCGGCTAAGGGAGTTGGGAACAAAGGATGGCCTGTTTCCAGAGGTAAGCAAAATTAGCTGCCCAGGTGCTTGGTTTCAGTTTGTAGGAGGCCTTTGGCCCTCCAAGGGAAGCTAGTCTTCCAGTTTGTGGCAGCTTGCATGTGGAAGAAATCCTGTTCTGTTTGGGATTGCAGGTGGCCGAGGCCTGCTGCCCGGCAGAGGGAGTTGGGCACAAAGGATGGCCTGTTTCCAGAGGTAAGTAAAGTCAGCTGCCCAGGTGCCTGATGTCAGTTTTTAGGAGGCCTTTGGCCCTTCAAGGGAAACTAGTCTTCCAGTTTGTGGCAGCTTGCATCTGGAAGAAATCCTGATCCGATCAGGATTGCAGGTGGCCAAGGCCACGTGCCCAGCAGAGGGAGTTGGGCACAAATGATGGCCTGTTTCCAGGGGTAAATAAAGTCAGCTGCCCAGGTGCCTGATGTCAGTTTGCAGGAGGCCTTTGGCCTTCCAAGAGCAGCCAGGCTTCCGGCTTGTGGCAGCTTGCATCTTGAAGAAATCCTGTTCCGTTTGGGATCGTAGGTGGCCGAGGCCTGGTGCCTGGCTAAGGGAGTTGGGAACAAAGGATGGCCTGTTTCCAGGGGTAAGTAAAGTCAGCTGCCCAGGTGCCTGATGTCAGTTTGTAGGAGGCCTTTGGCCCTCCAAGGGAAGCAAGTCTTCCAGTTTGTGGCAGCTTGCATCTGGAAGAAATCCTGTTCTGTTCTGGATTGTAGGTGGCCGAGGCCAGGTGCCCGGCAGAGGGAGTTGGGCACAAATGATGGCCTGTTTCCAGGGGTAAGTAAAGTCAGCTGCCCAGGTGCCTGATGTCAGTTTGTAGGAGGCCTTTGGCCCTTCTAGGGAAACTAGTCTTCCAGTTTGTGGCAGCTTGCATCTGGAAGAAATCCTGTTCCATTCGGGATTGTAGGTGGCCTAGGCCAGGTGCCCGGCAGAGGGAGTTGGGCACAAATGATGGCCTGTTTCCAGGGGTTAGTAAAGTCAGCTGCCCAGGTGCCTGGTGTCAGTTTGTAGGAGGCCTTTGCCCCTCCAAGGGAAGTCAGGCTTCCTGCTTGTGGCAGCTTGCATCTGGAAGAAATCCTGTTCCGTTTGGGATTGCAGGTGGCCGAGGCCTGGTGCCCGGCAGAGGGAGTTGGGCACAAAGGATGGCCTGTCTCCAGGGGTAAGTAAAGTCACCTGCCCAGGTGACTGATGTCAGTTTGTAGCAGGCCTTTGGCCCGCTAAGGGAAGGTAGTCTTCCAGTTTGTGGCAGCTTGCATCTGGAAGAAATCCTGTTCCGTTCGGGATTGTAGGTGGCTGAGGCCAGGTGCACGGCAGAGGGAATAGGGAACAAAGGATGGCCTGTTTCCAGGGGTAAGTAAAGTCAGCTGCCCAGGTGCCTGATGTCAGTTTGTAGGAGGCCTTTGGCCCTCCAAGGGAAGCCAGGCTTCCAGCTTGTGGCAGCTTGCATCTGGAAGAAATCCTGTTCCGTTTGGGATTGTAGGTGGCCGAGGCCAGGTGCCCGGCAGAGGGAGTTGGGCACAAAGGATGGCCTGTTTCCAGGGGTAAGTAAAGTCAGCTGCCCAGGTGCCTGATGTCAATTTCAGATGGCAATTGTTCCTCCATGGGAAGCTAGGCATCCAGCTTGTGGCAGCTTGCATCTGGAAGAAATACTGTTCCGTTTCCGATTGTAGGTGGCCGTGGCCAGGTGCCCGGCAGAGGGAGTTGGGCACAAAGGATGGCCTGTTTCCAGGGGTAAGTAAAGTCAGCTGCCCAGGTGCCTGATGTCAGTTTGTAGCAGGCCTTTGGCCCGCTAAGGGAAGGTAGTCTTCCAGTTTGTGGCAGCTTGCATCTGGAAGAAATCCTGTTCCGTTCGGGATTGTAGGTGGCCGAAGCCAGGTGCACGGCAGAGGGAGTAGGGAACAAAGGATGGCCTGTTTCCAGGGGTAAGTAAAGTCAGCTGCCCAGGTGCCTGGTGTCAGTTTGTAGGAGGCCTTTGCCCCTCCAAGTGAAGCAAGTCTTCCAGTTTGTGGCAGCTTGCATCTGGAAGAAATCCTGTTCCGTTCGGGATTGTAGGTGGCCGAGACCAGGTGCCCGGCAGAGGGAGTTGGGCACAAAGGATGGCCTGTTTCCAGGGGTAAGTAAAGTCAGCTGCCCAGGTGCCTGATGTCAGTTTGTTGCAGGCCTATGGCCCCCCAAGTGATGCTAGTCTTCCTGTTCAAGGCAGCTTGCATCTGGAAAAAATCCTGTTCCGTTCAAGATTGTAGGTGGCTGAAGCCGGGTGCCCGGCAGAGGGAGTTGGGAACAAAGGATGGCCTGTTTTTAGGGGTAAGTAAAGTCAGCTGCCCAGGTGCCTGATGTCAGTTTGTAGGAGGCCTTTGGCCCTCCATGGGAAGCCAGGCTTCCTGCTTGTGGCAGCTTGCATCTGGAAGAAATCCTGTTCCGTTCTGGATTGTAGGTGGCCGAGGCCAGGTGCCCGACAGAGGGAGTTGGGCACAAATGATGGCCTATTTCCAGTGGTAAGTAAAGTCAGCTGCCCAGGTGCCTGATGTCAGTTTGCAGATGGCAATTGTTCCTCCATGGGAAGCCAGGCTTCCAGCTTGTGGCAGCTTGCATCTGGAAGAAATCCTGTTCCGTTTGGGATTGTAGGTGGCCGAGGCCTGGTGCCCGGCAGAGGCAGTTGGGCACAAATGATGGCCTGTTTCCAGTAGTAAGTAAAGTCAGCTGGCCAGGTGCCTGATGTCAGTTTGTAGGAGGCCTTTGGCCCTTCTAGGGAAACTAGTCTTCCAGTTTGTGGCAGCTTGCATCTGGAAGAAATCCTGTTCCATTCGGGATTGTAGGTGGCCGAGGCCAGGTGCCCGGCAGAGGGAGTTGGGCACAAATGATGGCCTGTTTCCAGGGGTAAATAAAGTCAGCTGCCCAGGTGCCTGATGTCAGTTTGCAGGAGGCCTTTGGCCTTCCAAGAGCAGCCAGGCTTCCGGCTTGTGGCAGCTTGCATCTTGAAGAAATCCTGTTCCGTTTGGGATCGTAGGTGGCCGAGGCCTGGTGCCTGGCTAAGGGAGTTGGGAACAAAGGATGGCCTGTTTCCAGGGGTAAGTAAAGTCAGCTGCCCAGGTGCCTGATGTCAGTTTGTAGGAGGCCTTTGGCCCTCCAAGGGAAGCAAGTCTTCCAGTTTGTGGCAGCTTGCATCTGGAAGAAATCCTGTTCTGTTCTGGATTGTAGGTGGCCGAGGCCAGGTGCCCGGCAGAGGGAGTTGGGCACAAAGGATGGCCTGTCTCCAGGGGTAAGTAAAGTCACCTGCCCAGGTGACGGATGTCAGTTTGTAGCAGGCCTTTGGCCCTCTAAGGGAAGGTAGTCTTCCAGTTTGTGGCAGCTTGCATCTGGAAGAAATCCTGTTCCGTTTAGGATCGTAGGTGGCCGAGGCCTGGTGCCCGGCTGAGGGAGATGGGAACAAAGGATGGCCTGTTTCCAGGGGTAAGTAAAGTCAGCTGCCCAGGTGCCTGGTGTCAGTTTGTAGGAGGCCTTTGCCCCTCCAAGTGAAGCAAGTCTTCCAGTTTGTGGCAGCTTGCATCTGGAAGAAATCCTGTTCCGTTCGGGATTGTAGGTGGCCGAGACCAGGTGCCCGGCAGAGGGAGTTGGGCACAAAGGATGGCCTGTTTCCAGGGGTAAGTAAAGTCAGCTGCCCAGGTGCCTGATGTCAGTTTGTTGCAGGCCTATGGCCCCCCAAGTGATGCTAGTCTTCCTGTTCAAGGCAGCTTGCATCTGGAAAAAATCCTGTTCCGTTCAAGATTGTAGGTGGCTGAAGCCGGGTGCCCGGCAGAGGGAGTTGGGAACAAAGGATGGCCTGTTTTTAGGGGTAAGTAAAGTCAGCTGCCCAGGTGCCTGATGTCAGTTTGTAGGAGGCCTTTGGCCCTCCATGGGAAGCCAGGCTTCCTGCTTGTGGCAGCTTGCATCTGGAAGAAATCCTGTTCCGTTCTGGATTGTAGGTGGCCGAGGCCAGGTGCCCGACAGAGGGAGTTGGGCACAAATGATGGCCTATTTCCAGTGGTAAGTAAAGTCAGCTTCCCAGGTGCCTGATGTCAGTTTGCAGATGGCAATTGTTCCTCCATGGGAAGCCAGGCTTCCAGCTTGTGGCAGCTTGCATCTGGAAGAAATCCTGTTCCGTTTGGGATTGTAGGTGGCCGAGGCCTGGTGCCCGGCAGAGGGAGTTGGGCACAAATGATGGCCTGTTTCCAGTAGTAAGTAAAGTCAGCTGGCCAGGTGCCTGATGTCAGTTTGTAGGAGGCCTTTGGCCCTTCTAGGGAAACTAGTCTTCCAGTTTGTGGCAGCTTGCATCTGGAAGAAATCCTGTTCCATTCGGGATTGTAGGTGGCCGAGGCCAGGTGCCCGGCAGAGGGAGTTGGGCACAAAGGATGGCCTGTTTCCAGGGGTAAGTAAAGTCAGCTGCCCAGGTGCCTGATGTCAGTTTGTAGCAGGCCTTTGGCCCGCTAAGGGAAGGTAGTCTTCCAGTTTGTGGCAGCTTGCATCTGGAAGAAATCCTGTTCCGTTCGGGATTGTAGGTGGCTGAGGCCAGGTGCACGGCAGAGGGAATAGGGAACAAAGGATGGCCTGTTTCCAGGGGTAAGTAAAGTCAGCTGCCCAGGTGCCTGGTGTCAGTTTGTAGGAGGCCTTTGGCCCTCCAAGGGAAGCCAGGCTTCCAGCTTGTGGCAGCTTGCATCTGGAAGAAATCCTGTTCCGTTTGGGATTGTAGGTGGCCGAGGCCAGGTGCCCGGCAGAGGGAGTTGGGCACAAAGGATGGCCTGTTTCCAGGGGTAAGTAAAGTGAGCTGCCCAGGTGCCTGATGTCAATTTCAGATGGCAATTGTTCCTCCATGGGAAGCTAGGCATCCAGCTTGTGGCAGCTTGCATCTGGAAGAAATACTGTTCCGTTTCCGATTGTAGGTGGCCGTGGCCAGGTGCCCGGCAGAGGGAGTTGGGCACAAATGATGGCCTGTTTCCAGGGGTAAGTAAAGTCACCTGCCCAGGTGCCTGATGTCAGTTTGTAGGAGGCCTTTGACCCTCCAAAGGAAGCCAGGCTTCCAGCTTGCGGCAGCTTGCATCTGGAAGAAATCCTGTTCCGTTTGGGATTGTAGGTGGCCGAGGCCTGGTGACCGGCAGAGGGAGTTGGGCACAAAGGATGGCCTGTTTCCAGGGGTAAGTAAAGTCAGCTGCCCAGGTGCCTGATGTCAGTTTGTAGGAGGCCTTTGGCCCTCCATGGGAAGCCAGGCTTCCTGCTTGTGGCAGCTTGCATCTGGCAGAAATCCTGTTCCGTTCGGGATTGTAGGTGGCCGAGGCCTGCTGCCCGGCTGAGGGAGTTGGGCACAAAAGATGGCCTGTTTCCAGGGGTAAGTAAAGACTGCTGCCCAGGTGACTGATGTCAGTTTGTAGCAGGCCTTTGGCCCTCTAAGGAAAGGTAGTCTACCAGTTTGTGGCAGCTTGCATCTGGAAGAAATCCTGTTCCGTTTAGGATCGTAGGTGGCCGAGGCCTGGTGCCCGGCTGAGGGAGTTGGGAACAAAGGATGGCCTGTTTCCAGGGGTAAGTAAAGTCAGCTGCCCAGGTGCCTGGTGTCAGTTTGTAGGAGGCCTTTGCCCCTCCAAGTGAAGCAAGTCTTCCAGTTTGTGGCAGCTTGCATCTGGAAGAAATCCTGTTCCGTTCGGGATTGTAGGTGGCCGAGACCAGGTGCCCGGCAGAGGGAGTTGGGCACAAAGGATGGCCTGTTTCCAGGGGTAAGTAAAGTCAGCTGCCCAGGTGCCTGATGTCAGTTTGTTGCAGGCCTATGGCCCCCCAAGTGATGCTAGTCTTCCTGTTCAAGGCAGCTTGCATCTGGAAAAAATCCTGTTCCGTTCAAGATTGTAGGTGGCTGAAGCCGGGTGCCCGGCAGAGGGAGTTGGGAACAAAGGATGGCCTGTTTTTAGGGGTAAGTAAAGTCAGCTGCCCAGGTGCCTGATGTCAGTTTGTAGGAGGCCTTTGGCCCTCCATGGGAAGCCAGGCTTCCTGCTTGTGGCAGCTTGCATCTGGAAGAAATCCTGTTCCGTTCTGGATTGTAGGTGGCCGAGGCCAGGTGCCCGACAGAGGGAGTAGGGCACAAATGATGGCCTGTTTCCAGTGGTAAGTAAAGTCAGCTGCCCAGGTGCCTGATGTCAGTTTGCAGATGGCAATTGTTCCTCCATGGGAAGCCAGGCTTCCAGCTTGTGGCAGCTTGCATCTGGAAGAAATCCTGTTCCGTTTGGGATTGTAGGTGGCCGAGGCCTGGTGCCCGGCAGAGGGAGTTGGGCACAAATGATGGCCTGTTTCCAGTAGTAAGTAAAGTCAGCTGGCCAGGTGCCTGATGTCAGTTTGTAGGAGGCCTTTGGCCCTTCTAGGGAAACTAGTCTTCCAGTTTGTGGCAGCTTGCATCTGGAAGAAATCCTGTTCCGTTTGCGATTCTAGGTGGCCGAGGAAAAGTGCCCGGCAGAGGGAGTTGGGCACAAAGGATGGCCTGTTTCCAGGGGTAAGTAAAGTCAGCTGCCCAGGTGCCTGATGTCAGTTTTTAGGAGGCCTTTGGCCCTCCAAGAGCAGCCAGGCTTCCGGCTTGTGGAAGCTTGCATCTTGAAGAAATCCTATTCCGTTTGGGATCGTAGGTGGCCGAGGCCTGGTGTTTGGCAAAGGGAGTTGGGAACAAAGGATGGCCTGTTTCCAGGGGTAAGTAAAGTCAGCTGCCCAGGTGCCTGATGTCAGTTTGTAGGAGGCCTTTGGCCCTCCAAGGGAATCTAGTCTTGCAGTTTGTGTCAGCTTGCATTTGGAAGAAGTCCTGTTCCGTTCGGGATTGTAGGTGGCCGCGGCCAGGTGCCCTGCTGAGGGAGTTGGGCACAAAGGATGGCCTGTTTCCAGGGGTAAGTAAAGTCAGCTGCCCAGGTGCCTGATGTCAGTTTGTAGGAGGCCTTTGGCCCTCCAAGGGAAGCTAGGCTTCCAGCTTGTGGCAGCATGCATCTGGAAGAAATACTGTTCCGTATCCGATTGTAGGTGGCCGAGGCCAGGTGCTCGGCAGAGGGAGTTGGGCACAAAGGATGGCCTGTTTCCAGGGGTAAGTAAAGTCAGCTGCCCAGGTGCCTGATGTCAGTTTTTAGGAGGCCTTTGGCCCTCCATGGGAAGCCAGCCTTCCAGCTTGTGGCAGCTTGCATCTTGAAGAAATCATGTTCCGTTTGGGATCGTAGGTCGCCGAGGCCTGGTGCCCGGCTAAGGGAGTTGGGAACAAAGGATGGCCTGTTTCCAGAGGTAAGCAAAATTAGCTGCCCAGGTGCTTGGTTTCAGTTTGTAGGAGGCCTTTGGCCCTCCAAGGGAAGCTAGTCTTCCAGTTTGTGGCAGCTTGCATGTGGAAGAAATCCTGTTCTGTTTGGGATTGTAGGTGGCCGAGGCCTGCTGCCCGGCAGAGGGAGTTGGGCACAAAGGATGGCCTGTTTCCAGAGGTAAGTAAAGTCAGCTGCCCAGGTGCCTGATGTCAGTTTTTAGGAGGCCTTTGGCCCTTCAAGGGAAACTAGTCTTCCAGTTTGTGGCAGCTTGCATCTGGAAGAAATCCTGATCCGATCAGGATTGCAGGTGGCCAAGGCCACGTGCCCAGCAGAGGGAGTTGGGCACAAATGATGGCCTGTTTCCAGGGGTAAATAAAGTCAGCTGCCCAGGTGCCTGATGTCAGTTTGCAGGAGGCCTTTGGCCTTCCAAGAGCAGCCAGGCTTCCGGCTTGTGGCAGCTTGCATCTTGAAGAAATCCTGTTCCGTTTGGGATCGTAGGTGGCCGAGGCCTGGTGCCTGGCTAAGGGAGTTGGGAACAAAGGATGGCCTGTTTCCAGGGGTAAGTAAAGTCAGCTGCCCAGGTGCCTGATGTCAGTTTGTAGGAGGCCTTTGGCCCTCCAAGGGAAGCAAGTCTTCCAGTTTGTGGCAGCTTGCATCTGGAAGAAATCCTGTTCTGTTCTGGATTGTAGGTGGCCGAGGCCAGGTGCCCGGCAGAGGGAGTTGGGCACAAATGATGGCCTGTTTCCAGGGGTAAGTAAAGTCAGCTGCCCAGGTGCCTGATGTCAGTTTGTAGGAGGCCTTTGGCCCTTCTAGGGAAACTAGTCTTCCAGTTTGTGGCAGCTTGCATCTGGAAGAAATCCTGTTCCATTCTGGATTGTAGGTGGCCGAGGCCAGGTACCCGGCAGAGGGAGTTGGGCACAAATGATGGCCTGTTTCCAGGGGTTAGTAAAGTCAGCTGCCCAGGTGCCTGGTGTCAGTTTGTAGGAGGCCTTTGGCCCTCCAAGGGAAGTCAGGCTTCCTGCTTGTGGCAGCTTGCATCTGGAAGAAATCCTGTTCCGTTTGGGATTGCAGGTGGCCGAGGCCTGGTGCCCGGCAGAGGGAGTTGGGCACAAAGGATGGCCTGTCTCCAGGGGTAAGTAAAGTCACCTGCCCAGGTGACGGATGTCAGTTTGTAGCAGGCCTTTGGCCCTCTAATGGAAGGTAGTCTTCCAGTTTGTGGCAGCTTGCATCTGGAAGAAATCCTGTTCCGTTTAGGATCGTAGGTGGCCGAGGCCTGGTGCCCGGCTGAGGGAGATGGGAACAAAGGATGGCCTGTTTCCAGGGGTAAGTAAAGTCAGCTGCCCAGGTGCCTGGTGTCAGTTTGTAGGAGGCCTTTGCCCCTCCAAGTGAAGCAAGTCTTCCAGTTTGTGGCAGCTTGCATCTGGAAGAAATCCTGTTCCGTTCGGGATTGTAGGTGGCCGAGACCAGGTGCCCGGCAGAGGGAGTTGGGCACAAAGGATGGCCTGTTTCCAGGGGTAAGTAAAGTCAGCTGCCCAGGTGCCTGATGTCAGTTTGTTGCAGGCCTATGGCCCCCCAAGTGATGCTAGTCTTCCTGTTCAAGGCAGCTTGCATCTGGAAAAAATCCTGTTCCGTTCAAGATTGTAGGTGGCTGAAGCCGGGTGCCCGGCAGAGGGAGTTGGGAACAAAGGATGGCCTGTTTTTAGGGGTAAGTAAAGTCAGCTGCCCAGGTGCCTGATGTCAGTTTGTAGGAGGCCTTTGGCCCTCCAAGGGAAGCAAGTCTTCCAGTTCAAGGCAGCTTGCATCGCGAAGAAATCCTGTTCCGTTTGGGATTGTAGGTGGCCGAGGCCTGCTGCCCGGCAGAGGGAGTTGGGCACAAAGGATGGCCTGTTTCCAGGGGTAAGTAAAGTCAGCTGCCCAGGTGCCTGATGTCAGTTTTTAGGAGGCCTTTGGCCCTCCAAGAGCAGCCAGGCTTCCTGCTTGTGGAAGCTTGCATCTTGAAGAAATCCTATTCCGTTTGGGATCGTAGGTGGCCAAGGCCTGGTGTTTGGCTAAGGGAGTTGGGAACAAAGGATGGCCTGTTTCCAGGGGTAAGTAAAGTCAGCTGCCCAGGTGCCTGATGTCAGTTTGTAGGAGGCCTTTGGCCCTCCAAGGGAATCTAGTCTTGCAGTTTGTGTCAGCTTGCATTTGGAAGAAGTCCTGTTCCGTTCGGGATTGTAGGTGGCCGCGGCCAGGTGCCCTGCTGAGGGAGTTGGGCACAAAGGATGGCCTGTTTCCAGGGGTAAGTAAAGTCAGCTGCCCAGGTGCCTGATGTCAGTTTGTTGCAGGCCTATGGCCCCCCAAGTGATGCTAGTCTTCCTGTTCAAGGCAGCTTGCATCTGGAAAAAATCCTGTTCCGTTCAAGATTGTAGGTGGCTGAAGCCGGGTGCCCGGCAGAGGGAGTTGGGAACAAAGGATGGCCTGTTTTTAGGGGTAAGTAAAGTCAGCTGCCCAGGTGCCTGATGTCAGTTTGTAGGAGGCCTTTGGCCCTCCATGGGAAGCCAGGCTTCCTGCTTGTGGCAGCTTGCATCTGGAAGAAATCCTGTTCCGTTCTGGATTGTAGGTGGCCGAGGCCAGGTGCCCGACAGAGGGAGTTGGGCACAAATGATGGCCTATTTCCAGTGGTAAGTAAAGTCAGCTTCCCAGGTGCCTGATGTCAGTTTGCAGATGGCAATTGTTCCTCCATGGGAAGCCAGGTTTCCAGCTTGTGGCAGCTTGCATCTGGAAGAAATCCTGTTCCGTTTGGGATTGTAGGTGGCCGAGGCCTGGTGCCCGGCAGAGGGAGTTGGGCACAAATGATGGCCTGTTTCCAGTAGTAAGTAAAGTCAGCTGGCCAGGTGCCTGATGTCAGTTTGTAGGAGGCCTTTGGCCCTTCTAGGGAAACTAGTCTTCCAGTTTGTGGCAGCTTGCATCTGGAAGAAATCCTGTTCCATTCGGGATTGTAGGTGGCCGAGGCCAGGTGCCCGGCAGAGGGAGTTGGGCACAAAGGATGGCCTGTTTCCAGGGGTAAGTAAAGTCACCTGCCCAGGTGCCTGATGTCAGTTTGTAGCAGGCCTTTGGCCCGCTAAGGGAAGGTAGTCTTCCAGTTTGTGGCAGCTTGCATCTGGAAGAAATCCTGTTCCGTTCGGGATTGTAGGTGGCTGAGGCCAGGTGCACGGCAGAGGGAATAGGGAACAAAGGATGGCCTGTTTCCAGGGGTAAGTAAAGTCAGCTGCCCAGGTGCCTGATGTCAGTTTGTAGGAGGCCTTTGGCCCTCCAAGGGAAGCCAGGCTTCCAGCTTGTGGCAGCTTGCATCTGGAAGAAATCCTGTTCCGTTTGGGATTGTAGGTGGCCGAGGCCAGGTGCCCGGCAGAGGGAGTTGGGCACAAAGGATGGCCTGTTTCCAGGGGTAAGTAAAGTCAGCTGCCCAGGTGCCTGATGTCAATTTCAGATGGCAATTGTTCCTCCATGGGAAGCCAGGCATCCAGCTTGTGGCAGCTTGCATCTGGAAGAAATCCTGTTCCGTTTGGGATTGTAGGTGGACGTGGCCAGGTGCCCGGCAGAGGGAGTTGGGCACAAAGGATGGCCTGTTTCCAGGGGTAAGTAAAGTCACCTGCCCAGGTGCCTGATGTCAGTTTGTAGCAGGCCTTTGGCCCGCTAAGGGAAGGTAGTCTTCCAGTTTGTGGCAGCTTGCATCTGGAAGAAATCCTGTTCCGTTCGGGATTGTAGGTGGCCGAAGCCAGGTGCACGGCAGAGGGAGTAGGGAACAAAGGATGGCCTGTTTCCAGGGGTAAGTAAAGTCAGCTGCCCAGGTGCCTGATGTCAGTTTGTAGGAGGCCTTTGGCCCTCCAAAGGAAGCCAGGCTTCCAGCTTGCGGCAGCTTGCATCTGGAAGAAATCCTGTTCCGTTTGGGATTGTAGGTGGCCGATGCCTGGTGACCGACAGAGGGAGTTGGGCACAAAGGATGGCCTGTTTCCAGGGGTAAGTAAAGTCAGCTGCCCAGGTGCCTGATGTCAGTTTGTAGGAGGCCTTTGGCCCTCCATGGGAAGCCAGGCTTCCTGCTTGTGGCAGCTTGCATCTGGCAGAAATCCTGTTCCGTTCGGGATTGTAGGTGGCCGAGGCCTGCTGCCCGGCTGAGGGAGTTGGGCACAAAAGATGGCCTGTTTCCAGGGGTAAGTAAAGACTGCTGCCCAGGTGACTGATGTCAGTTTATAGCAGGCCTTTGGCCCTCTAAGGAAAGGTAGTCTTCCAGTTTGTGGCAGCTTGCATCTGGAAGAAATCCTGTTCCGTTTAGGATCGTAGGTGGCCGAGGCCTGGTGCCCGGCTGAGGGAGTTGGGAACAAAGGATGGCCTGTTTCCAGGGGTAAGTAAAGTCAGCTGCCCAGGTGCCTGGTGTCAGTTTGTAGGAGGCCTTTGCCCCTCCAAGTTAAGCAAGTCTTCCAGTTTGTGGCAGCTTGCATCTGGAAGAAATCCTGTTCCGTTCGGGATTGTAGGTGGCCGAGACCAGGTGCCCGGCAGAGGGAGTTGGGCACAAAGGATGGCCTGTTTCCAGGGGTAAGTAAAGTCAGCTGCCCTGGTGCCTGATGTCAGTTTGTTGCAGGCCTATGGCCCCCCAAGTGATGCTAGTCTTCCTGTTCAAGGCAGCTTGCATCTGGAAAAAATCCTGTTCCGTTCAAGATTGTAGGTGGCTGAAGCCGGGTGCCCGGCAGAGGGAGTTGGGAACAAAGGATGGCCTGTTTCCAGGGGTAAGTAAAGTCACCTGCCCAGGTGCCTGATGTCAGTTTGTAGCAGGCCTTTGGCCCGCTAAGGGAAGGTAGTCTTCCAGTTTGTGGCAGCTTGCATCTGGAAGAAATCCTGTTCCGTTCGGGATTGTAGGTGGCTGAGGCCAGGTGCACGGCAGAGGGAATAGGGAACAAAGGATGGCCTGTTTCCAGGGGTAAGTAAAGTCAGCTGCCCAGGTGCCTGATGTCAGTTTGTAGGAGGCCTTTGGCCCTCCAAGGGAAGCCAGGCTTCCAGCTTGTGGCAGCTTGCATCTGGAAGAAATCCTGTTCCGTTTGGGATTGTAGGTGGTCGAGGCCAGGTGCCCGGCAGAGGGAGTTGGGCACAAAGGATGGCCTGTTTCCAGGGGTAAGTAAAGTCAGCTGCCCAGGTGCCTGATGTCAGTTTGTAGCAGGCCTTTGGCCCGCTAAGGGAAGGTAGTCTTCCAGTTTGTGGCAGCTTGCATCTGGAAGAAATCCTGTTCCGTTCGGGATTGTAGGTGGCCGAAGCCAGGTGCACGGCAGAGGGAGTAGGGAACAAAGGATGGCCTGTTTCCAGGGGTAAGTAAAGTCAGCTGCCCAGGTGCCTGATGGCAGTTTGTAGGAGGCCTTTGGCCCTCCAAAGGAAGCCAGGCTTCCAGCTGGCGGCAGCTTGCATCTGGAAGAAATCCTGTTCCGTTTGGGATTGTAGGTGGCCGAGGCCTGGTGACCGGCAGAGGGAGTTGGGCACAAAGGATGGCCTGTTTCCAGGGGTAAGTAAAGTCAGCTGCCCAGGTGCCTGATGTCAGTTTGTAGGAGGCCTTTGGCCCTCCATGGGAAGCCAGGCTTCCTGCTTGTGGCAGCTTGCATCTGGCAGAAATCCTGTTCCGTTCGGGATTGTAGGTGGCCGAGGCCTGCTGCCCGGCTGAGGGAGTTGGGCACAAAAGATGGCCTGTTTCCAGGGGTAAGTAAAGACTGCTGCCCAGGTGACTGATGTCAGTTTGTAGCAGGCCTTTGGCCCTCTAAGGAAAGGTAGTCTTCCAGTTTGTGGCAGCTTGCATCTGGAAGAAATCCTGTTCCGTTTAGGATCGTAGGTGGCCGAGGCCTGGTGCCCGGCTGAGGGAGTTGGGAACAAAGGATGGCCTGTTTCCAGGGGTAAGTAAAGTCAGCTGCCCAGGTGCCTGGTGTCAGTTTGTAGGAGGCCTTTGCCCCTCCAAGTTAAGCAAGTCTTCCAGTTTGTGGCAGCTTGCATCTGGAAGAAATCCTGTTCCGTTCGGGATTGTAGGTGGCCGAGACCAGGTGCCCGGCAGAGGGAGTTGGGCACAAAGGATGGCCTGTTTCCAGGGGTAAGTAAAGTCAGCTGCCCAGGTGCCTGATGTCAGTTTGTTGCAGGCCTATGGCCCCCCAAGTGATGCTAGTCTTCCTGTTCAAGGCAGCTTGCATCTGGAAAAAATCCTGTTCCGTTCAAGATTGTAGGTGGCTGAAGCCGGGTGCCCGGCAGAGGGAGTTGGGAACAAAGGATGGCCTGTTTTTAGGGGTAAGTAAAGTCAGCTGCCCAGGTGCCTGATGTCAGTTTGTAGGAGGCCTTTGGCCCTCCATGGGAAGCCAGGCTTCCTGCTTGTGGCAGCTTGCATCTGGAAGAAATCCTGTTCCGTTCTGGATTGTAGGTGGCCGAGGCCAGGTGCCCGGCAGAGGGAGTTGGGCACAAAGGATGGCCTATTTCCAGTGGTAAGTAAAGTCAGCTGGCCAGGTGCCTGATGTCAGTTTGTAGGAGGCCTTTGGCCCTTCTAGGGAAACTAGTCTTCCAGTTTGTGGCAGCTTGCATCTGGAAGAAATCCTGTTCCATTCGGGATTGTAGGTGGCCGAGGCCAGGTGCCCGGCAGAGGGAGTTGGGCACAAAGGATGGCCTGTTTCCAGGGGTAAGTAAAGTCACCTGCCCAGGTGCCTGATGTACGTTTGTAGCAGGCCTTTGGCCCGCTAAGGGAAGGTAGTCTTCCAGTTTGTGGCAGCTTGCATCTGGAAGAAATCCTGTTCCGTTCGGGATTGTAGGTGGCTGAGGCCAGGTGCACGGCAGAGGGAATAGGGAACAAAGGATGGCCTGTTTCCAGGGGTAAGTAAAGTCAGCTGCCCAGGTGCCTGATGTCAGTTTGTAGGAGGCCTTTGGCCCTCCAAGGGAAGCCAGGCTTCCAGCTTGTGGCAGCTTGCATCTGGAAGAAATCCTGTTCCGTTTGGGATTGTAGGTGGCCGAGGCCAGGTGCCCGGCAGAGGGAGTTGGGCACAAAGGATGGCCTGTTTCCAGGGGTAAGTAAAGTCAGCTGCCCAGGTGCCTGATGTCAGTTTGCAGATGGCAATTGTTCCTCCATGGGAAGCCAGACTTCCAGCTTGTGGCAGCTTGCATCTTGAAGAAATCCTGTTCCGTTTGGGATCGTAGGTGTTCGATGCCTGGTGCCCGGCAGAGGGAGTTGGGCACAAATGATGGCCTGTTTCCAGGGGTAAGTAAAGTCAGCTGGCCAGGTGCCTGATGTCAGTTTGTAGGAGGCCTTTGGCCCTCCAAGGGAAGCCAGGCTTCCAGCTTGTGGCAGCTTGCATCTGGAAGAAATCCTGTTGCGTTTGGGATTGTTGGTGGCCGAGGCCTGGTGCCTGGCAGAGGGAGTTGGGCACAAATGATGGCCTGTTTCCAGGGGTTAGTAAAGTCAGCTGCCCAGGTTCCTGATGTCAGTTTGTAGGAGGCCTTTGGCCCTCCAAGGGAAGCCAGGCTTCCTGCTTGTGGCAGCTTGCATCTGGAAGAAATCCTGTTCCGTTCGGGATTGTAGGTGGCCGAGGCCAGGTGCCCCGCAGAGGGAGTTGTGCACAAAGGATGGCCTGTTTCCAGGGGAAAGTAAAGTCAGCTGCCCAGGTGCCTGGTGTCAGTTTGTAGGAGGCCTTTGGCCCTCCAAGGGAAGCAAGTCTTCCAGTTCAAGGCAGCTTGCATCGCGAAGAAATCCTGTTCCGTTCGGGATTGTAGGTGGCCGAGGCCTGCTGCCCGGCAGAGGGAGTTGGGCACAAAGGATGGCCTGTTTCCAGGGGTAAGTAAAGTCAGCTGCCCAGGTGCCTGATGTCAGTTTGTAGGAGGCCTTTGGCCCTCCATGGGAAGCTAGTCTTCCAGTTTGTGGCAGCTTGCATCTGGAAGAAATCCTGTTCCGTTTGCGATTGTAGGTGGCCGAGGCCAAGTGCCCGGCAGAGGGAGTTGGGCACAAAGGATGGCCTGTTTCCAGGGGTAAGTAAAGTCAGCTGCCCAGGTGCCTGATGTCAGTTTTTAGGAGGCCTTTGGCCCTCCAAGAGCAGCCAGGCTTCCGGCTTGTGGAAGCTTGCATCTTGAAGAAATCCTATTCCGTTTGGGATCGTAGGTGGCCGAGGCCTGGTGTTTGGCAAAGGGAGTTGGGAACAAAGGATGGCCTGTTTCCAGGGGTAAGTAAAGTCAGCTGCCCAGGTGCCTGATGTCAGTTTGTAGGAGGCCTTTGGCCCTCCAAGGGAATCTAGTCTTGCAGTTTGTGTCAGCTTGCATTTGGAAGAAGTCCTGTTCCGTTCGGGATTGTAGGTGGCCGCGGCCAGGTGCCCTGCTGAGGGAGTTGGGCACAAAGGATGGCCTGTTTCCAGGGGTAAGTAAAGTCAGCTGCCCAGGTGCCTGATGTCAGTTTGTAGGAGGCCTTTGGCCCTCCAAGGGAAGCTAGGCTTCCAGCTTGTGGCAGCATGCATCTGGAAGAAATACTGTTCCGTATCCGATTGTAGGTGGCCGAGGCCAGGTGCTCGGCAGAGGGAGTTGGGCACAAAGGATGGCCTGTTTCCAGGGGTAAGTAAAGTCAGCTGCCCAGGTGCCTGATGTCAGTTTGTAGGAGGCCTTTGGCCCTCCATGGGAAGCCAGCCTTCCAGCTTGTGGCAGCTTGCATCTTGAAGAAATCATGTTCCGTTTGGGATCGTAGGTCGCCGAGGCCTGGTGCCCGGCTAAGGGAGTTGGGAACAAAGGATGGCCTGTTTCCAGAGGTAAGCAAAATTAGCTGCCCAGGTGCTTGGTTTCAGTTTGTAGGAGGCCTTTGGCCCTCCAAGGGAAGCTAGTCTTCCAGTTTGTGGCAGCTTGCATGTGGAAGAAATCCTGTTCTGTTTGGGATTGCAGGTGGCCGAGGCCTGCTGCCCGGCAGAGGGAGTTGGGCACAAAGGATGGCCTGTTTCCAGAGGTAAGTAAAGTCAGCTGCCCAGGTGCCTGATGTCAGTTTTTAGGAGGCCTTTGGCCCTTCAAGGGAAACTAGTCTTCCAGTTTGTGGCAGCTTGCATCTGGAAGAAATCCTGATCCGATCAGGATTGCAGGTGGCCAAGGCCACGTGCCCAGCAGAGGGAGTTGGGCACAAATGATGGCCTGTTTCCAGGGGTAAATAAAGTCAGCTGCCCAGGTGCCTGATGTCAGTTTGCAGGAGGCCTTTGGCCTTCCAAGAGCAGCCAGGCTTCCGGCTTGTGGCAGCTTGCATCTTGAAGAAATCCTGTTCCGTTTGGGATCGTAGGTGGCCGAGGCCTGGTGCCTGGCTAAGGGAGTTGGGAACAAAGGATGGCCTGTGTCCAGGGGTAAGTAAAGTCAGCTGCCCAGGTGCCTGATGTCAGTTTGTAGGAGGCCTTTGGCCCTCCAAGGGAAGCAAGTCTTCCAGTTTGTGGCAGCTTGCATCTGGAAGAAATCCTGTTCTGTTCTGGATTGTAGGTGGCCGAGGCCAGGTGCCCGGCAGAGGGAGTTGGGCACAAATGATGGCCTGTTTCCAGGGGTAAGTAAAGTCAGCTGCCCAGGTGCCTGATGTCAGTTTGTAGGAGGCCTTTGGCCCTTCTAGGGAAACTAGTCTTCCAGTTTGTGGCAGCTTGCATCTGGAAGAAATCCTGTTCCATTCGGGATTGTAGGTGGCCTAGGCCAGGTGCCCGGCAGAGGGAGTTGGGCACAAATGATGGCCTGTTTCCAGGGGTTAGTAAAGTCAGCTGCCCAGGTGCCTGGTGTCAGTTTGTAGGAGGCCTTTGCCCCTCCAAGGGAAGTCAGGCTTCCTGCTTGTGGCAGCTTGCATCTGGAAGAAATCCTGTTCCGTTTGGGATTGCAGGTGGCCGAGGCCTGGTGCCCGGCAGAGGGAGTTGGGCACAAAGGATGGCCTGTCTCCAGGGGTAAGTAAAGTCACCTGCCCAGGTGACTGATGTCAGTTTGTAGCAGGCCTTTGGCCCTCTAAGGGAAGGTAGTCTTGTAGTTTGTGGCAGCTTGCATCTGGAAGAAATCCTGTTCCGTTTAGGATCGTAGGTGGCCGAGGCCTGGTGCCCGGCTGAGGGAGATGGGAACAAAGGATGGCCTGTTTCCAGGGGTAAGTAAAGTCAGCTGCCCAGGTGCCTGGTGTCAGTTTGTAGGAGGCCTTTGCCCCTCCAAGTGAAGCAAGTCTTCCAGTTTGTGGCAGCTTGCATCTGGAAGAAATCCTGTTCCGTTCGGGATTGTAGGTGGCCGAGACCAGGTGCCCGGCAGAGGGAGTTGGGCACAAAGGATGGCCTGTTTCCAGGGGTAAGTAAAGTCAGCTGCCCAGGTGCCTGATGTCAGTTTGTTGCAGGCCTATGGCCCCCCAAGTGATGCTAGTCTTCCTGTTCAAGGCAGCTTGCATCTGGAAAAAATCCTGTTCCGTTCAAGATTGTAGGTGGCTGAAGCCGGGTGCCCGGCAGAGGGAGTTGGGAACAAAGGATGGCCTGTTTTTAGGGGTAAGTAAAGTCAGCTGCCCAGGTGCCTGATGTCAGTTTGTAGGAGGCCTTTGGCCCTCCATGGGAAGCCAGGCTTCCTGCTTGTGGCAGCTTGCATCTGGAAGAAATCCTGTTCCGTTCTGGATAGTAGGTGGCCGAGGCCAGGTGCCCGACAGAGGAAGTTGGGCACAAATGATGGCCTATTTCCAGTGGTAAGTAAAGTCAGCTTCCCAGGTGCCTGATGTCAGTTTGCAGATTGCAATTGTTCCTCCATGGGAAGCCAGGCTTCCAGCTTGTGGCAGCTTGCATCTGGAAGAAATCCTGTTCCGTTTGGGATTGTAGGTGGCCGAGGCCTGGTGCCCGGCAGAAGGAGTTGGGCACAAATGATGGCCTGTTTCCAGTAGTAAGTAAAGTCAGCTGGCCAGGTGCCTGATGTCAGTTTGTAGGAGGCCTTTGGCCCTTCTAGGGAAATTAGTCTTCCAGTTTGTGGCAGCTTGCATCTGGAAGAAATCCTGTTCCATTCGGGATTGTAGGTGGCCGAGGCCAGGTGCCCGGCAGAGGGAGTTGGGCACAAAGGATGGCCTGTTTCCAGGGGTAAGTAAAGTCAGCTGCCCAGGTGCCTGATGTCAGTTTGTAGCAGGCCTTTGGCCCGCTAAGGGAAGGTAGTCTTCCAGTTTGTGGCAGCTTGCATCTGGAAGAAATCCTGTTCCGTTCGGGATTGTAGGTGGCTGAGGCCAGGTGCACGGCAGAGGGAATAGGGAACAAAGGATGGCCTGTTTCCAGGGGTAAGTAAAGTCAGCTGCCCAGGTGCCTGATGTCAGTTTGTAGGAGGCCTTTGGCCCTCCAAGGGAAGCCAGGCTTCCAGCTTGTGGCAGCTTGCATCTGGAAGAAATCCTGTTCCGTTTGGGATTGTAGGTGGCCGAGGCCAGGTGCCCGGCAGAGGGAGTTGGGCACAAAGGATGGCCTGTTTCCAGGGGTAAGTAAAGTCAGCTGCCCAGGTGCCTGATGTCAATTTCAGATGGCAATTGTTCCTCCATGGGAAGCTAGGCATCCAGCTTGTGGCAGCTTGCATCTGGAAGAAATACTGTTCCGTTTCCGATTGTAGGTGGCCGTGGCCAGGTGCCCGGCAGAGGGAGTTGGGCACAAAGGATGGCCTGTTTCCAGGGGTAAGTAAAGTCACCTGCCCAGGTGCCTGATGTCAGTTTGTAGCAGGCCTTTGGCCCGCTAAGGGAAGGTAGTCTTCCAGTTTGTGGCAGCTTGCATCTGGAAGAAATCCTGTTCCGTTCGGGATTGTAGGTGGCCGAAGCCAGGTGCACGGCAGAGGGAGTAGGGAACAAAGGATGGCCTGTTTCCAGGGGTAAGTAAAGTCAGCTGCCCAGGTGCCTGGTGTCAGTTTGTAGGAGGCCTTTGCCCCTCCAAGTGAAGCAAGTCTTCCAGTTTGTGGCAGCTTGCATCTGGAAGAAATCCTGTTCCGTTCGGGATTGTAGGTGGCCGAGACCAGGTGCCCGGCAGAGGGAGTTGGGCACAAAGGATGGCCTGTTTCCAGGGGTAAGTAAAGTCAGCTGCCCAGGTGCCTGATGTCAGTTTGTTGCAGGCCTATGGCCCCCCAAGTGATGCTAGTCTTCCTGTTCAAGGCAGCTTGCATCTGGAAAAAATCCTGTTCCGTTCAAGATTGTAGGTGGCTGAAGCCGGGTGCCCGGCAGAGGGAGTTGGGAACAAAGGATGGCCTGTTTTTAGGGGTAAGTAAAGTCAGCTGCCCAGGTGCCTGATGTCAGTTTGTAGGAGGCCTTTGGCCCTCCATGGGAAGCCAGGCTTCCTGCTTGTGGCAGCTTGCATCTGGAAGAAATCCTGTTCCGTTCTGGATTGTAGGTGGCCGAGGCCAGGTGCCCGACAGAGGGAGTTGGGCACAAATGATGGCCTATTTCCAGTGGTAAGTAAAGTCAGCTGCCCAGGTGCCTGATGTCAGTTTGCAGATGGCAATTGTTCCTCCATGGGAAGCCAGGCTTCCAGCTTGTGGCAGCTTGCATCTGGAAGAAATCCTGTTCCGTTTGGGATTGTAGGTGGCCGAGGCCTGGTGCCCGGCAGAGGCAGTTGGGCACAAATGATGGCCTGTTTCCAGTAGTAAGTAAAGTCAGCTGGCCAGGTGCCTGATGTCAGTTTGTAGGAGGCCTTTGGCCCTTCTAGGGAAACTAGTCTTCCAGTTTGTGGCAGCTTGCATCTGGAAGAAATCCTGTTCCATTCGGGATTGTAGGTGGCCGAGGCCAGGTGCCCGGCAGAGGGAGTTGGGCACAAATGATGGCCTGTTTCCAGGGGTAAATAAAGTCAGCTGCCCAGGTGCCTGATGTCAGTTTGCAGGAGGCCTTTGGCCTTCCAAGAGCAGCCAGGCTTCCGGCTTGTGGCAGCTTGCATCTTGAAGAAATCCTGTTCCGTTTGGGATCGTAGGTGGCCGAGGCCTGGTGCCTGGCTAAGGGAGTTGGGAACAAAGGATGGCCTGTTTCCAGGGGTAAGTAAAGTCAGCTGCCCAGGTGCCTGATGTCAGTTTGTAGGAGGCCTTTGGCCCTCCAAGGGAAGCAAGTCTTCCAGTTTGTGGCAGCTTGCATCTGGAAGAAATCCTGTTCTGTTCTGGATTGTAGGTGGCCGAGGCCAGGTGCCCGGCAGAGGGAGTTGGGCACAAAGGATGGCCTGTTTCCAGGGGTAAGTAAAGTCAGCTGCCCAGGTGCCTGATGTCAGTTTGTAGGAGGCCTTTGGCCCTCCAAGGGAAGCTAGGCTTCCAGCTTGTGGCAGCCTGCATCTGGAAGAAATCCTGTTCCGTTTGGGATTGTAGGTGGCCGAGGCCTGGTGCCCGGCAGAGGGAGTTGGGCACAAATGATGGCCTGTTTCCAGGGGTAAGTAAAGTCAGCTGCCCAGGTGCCTGATGTCAGTTTGTAGGAGGCCTTTGGCCCTTCTAGGGAAACTAGTCTTCCAGTTTGTGGCAGCTTGCATCTGGAAGAAATCCTGTTCCATTCTGGATTGTAGGTGGCCGAGGCCAGGTACCCGGCAGAGGGAGTTGGGCACAAATGATGGCCTGTTTCCAGGGGTTAGTAAAGTCAGCTGCCCAGGTGCCTGGTGTCAGTTTGTAGGAGGCCTTTGCCCCTCCAAGGGAAGTCAGGCTTCCTGCTTGTGGCAGCTTGCATCTGGAAGAAATCCTGTTCCGTTTGGGATTGCAGGTGGCCGAGGCCTGGTGCCCGGCAGAGGGAGTTGGGCACAAAGGATGGCCTGTCTCCAGGGGTAAGTAAAGTCACCTGCCCAGGTGACGGATGTCAGTTTGTAGCAGGCCTTTGGCCCTCTAAGGGAAGGTAGTCTTCCAGTTTGTGGCAGCTTGCATCTGGAAGAAATCCTGTTCCGTTTAGGATCGTAGGTGGCCGAGGCCTGGTGCCCGGCTGAGGGAGATGGGAACAAAGGATGGCCTGTTTCCAGGGGTAAGTAAAGTCAGCTGCCCAGGTGCCTGGTGTCAGTTTGTAGGAGGCCTTTGCCCCTCCAAGTGAAGCAAGTCTTCCAGTTTGTGGCAGCTTGCATCTGGAAGAAATCCTGTTCCGTTCGGGATTGTAGGTGGCCGAGACCAGGTGCCCGGCAGAGGGAGTTGGGCACAAAGGATGGCCTGTTTCCAGGGGTAAGTAAAGTCAGCTGCCCAGGTGCCTGATGTCAGTTTGTTGCAGGCCTATGGCCCCCCAAGTGATGCTAGTCTTCCTGTTCAAGGCAGCTTGCATCTGGAAAAAATCCTGTTCCGTTCAAGATTGTAGGTGGCTGAAGCCGGGTGCCCGGCAGAGGGAGTTGGGAACAAAGGATGGCCTGTTTTTAGGGGTAAGTAAAGTCAGCTGCCCAGGTGCCTGATGTCAGTTTGTAGGAGGCCTTTGGCCCTCCATGGGAAGCCAGGCTTCCTGCTTGTGGCAGCTTGCATCTGGAAGAAATCCTGTTCCGTTCTGGATTGTAGGTGGCCGAGGCCAGGTGCCCGACAGAGGGAGTTGGGCACAAATGATGGCCTATTTCCAGTGGTAAGTAAAGTCAGCTTCCCAGGTGCCTGATGTCAGTTTGCAGATGGCAATTGTTCCTCCATGGGAAGCCAGGCTTCCAGCTTGTGGCAGCTTGCATCTGGAAGAAATCCTGTTCCGTTTGGGATTGTAGGTGGCCGAGGCCTGGTGCCCGGCAGAGGGAGTTGGGCACAAATGATGGCCTGTTTCCAGTAGTAAGTAAAGTCAGCTGGCCAGGTGCCTGATGTCAGTTTGTAGGAGGCCTTTGGCCCTTCTAGGGAAACTAGTCTTCCAGTTTGTGGCAGCTTGCATCTGGAAGAAATCCTGTTCCATTCGGGATTGTAGGTGGCCGAGGCCAGGTGCCCGGCAGAGGGAGTTGGGCACAAAGGATGGCCTGTTTCCAGGGGTAAGTAAAGTCAGCTGCCCAGGTGCCTGATGTCAGTTTGTAGCAGGCCTTTGGCCCGCTAAGGGAAGGTAGTCTTCCAGTTTGTGGCAGCTTGCATCTGGAAGAAATCCTGTTCCGTTCGGGATTGTAGGTGGCTGAGGCCAGGTGCACGGCAGAGGGAATAGGGAACAAAGGATGGCCTGTTTCCAGGGGTAAGTAAAGTCAGCTGCCCAGGTGCCTGGTGTCAGTTTGTAGGAGGCCTTTGGCCCTCCAAGGGAAGCCAGGCTTCCAGCTTGTGGCAGCTTGCATCTGGAAGAAATCCTGTTCCGTTTGGGATTGTAGGTGGCCGAGGCCAGGTGCCCGGCAGAGGGAGTTGGGCACAAAGGATGGCCTGTTTCCAGGGGTAAGTAAAGTCAGCTGCCCAGGTGCCTGATGTCAATTTCAGATGGCAATTGTTCCTCCATGGGAAGCTAGGCATCCAGCTTGTGGCAGCTTGCATCTGGAAGAAATACTGTTCCGTTTCCGATTGTAGGTGGCCGTGGCCAGGTGCCCGGCAGAGGGAGTTGGGCACAAATGATGGCCTGTTTCCAGGGGTAAGTAAAGTCACCTGCCCAGGTGCCTGATGTCAGTTTGTAGGAGGCCTTTGACCCTCCAAAGGAAGCCAGGCTTCCAGCTTGCGGCAGCTTGCATCTGGAAGAAATCCTGTTCCGTTTGGGATTGTAGGTGGCCGAGGCCTGGTGACCGGCAGAGGGAGTTGGGCACAAAGGATGGCCTGTTTCCAGGGGTAAGTAAAGTCAGCTGCCCAGGTGCCTGATGTCAGTTTGTAGGAGGCCTTTGGCCCTCCATGGGAAGCCAGGCTTCCTGCTTGTGGCAGCTTGCATCTGGCAGAAATCCTGTTCCGTTCGGGATTGTAGGTGGCCGAGGCCTGCTGCCCGGCTGAGGGAGTTGGGCACAAAAGATGGCCTGTTTCCAGGGGTAAGTAAAGACTGCTGCCGAGGTGACTGATGTCAGTTTGTAGCAGGCCTTTGGCCCTCTAAGGAAAGGTAGTCTACCAGTTTGTGGCAGCTTGCATCTGGAAGAAATCCTGTTCCGTTTAGGATCGTAGGTGGCCGAGGCCTGGTGCCCGGCTGAGGGAGTTGGGAACAAAGGATGGCCTGTTTCCAGGGGTAAGTAAAGTCAGCTGCCCAGGTGCCTGGTGTCAGTTTGTAGGAGGCCTTTGCCCCTCCAAGTGAAGCAAGTCTTCCAGTTTGTGGCAGCTTGCATCTGGAAGAAATCCTGTTCCGTTCGGGATTGTAGGTGGCCGAGACCAGGTGCCCGGCAGAGGGAGTTGGGCACAAAGGATGGCCTGTTTCCAGGGGTAAGTAAAGTCAGCTGCCCAGGTGCCTGATGTCAGTTTGTTGCAGGCCTATGGCCCCCCAAGTGATGCTAGTCTTCCTGTTCAAGGCAGCTTGCATCTGGAAAAAATCCTGTTCCGTTCAAGATTGTAGGTGGCTGAAGCCGGGTGCCCGGCAGAGGGAGTTGGGAACAAAGGATGGCCTGTTTCTAGGGGTAAGTAAAGTCAGCTGCCCAGGTGCCTGATGTCAGTTTGTAGGAGGCCTTTGGCCCTCCATGGGAAGCCAGGCTTCCTGCTTGTGGCAGCTTGCATCTGGAAGAAATCCTGTTCCGTTCTGGATTGTAGGTGGCCGAGGCCAGGTGCCCGACAGAGGGAGTAGGGCACAAATGATGGCCTGTTTCCAGTGGTAAGTAAAGTCAGCTGCCCAGGTGCCTGATGTCAGTTTGCAGATGGCAATTGTTCCTCCATGGGAAGCCAGGCTTCCAGCTTGTGGCAGCTTGCATCTGGAAGAAATCCTGTTCCGTTTGGGATTGTAGGTGGCCGAGGCCTGGTGCCCGGCAGAGGCAGTTGGGCACAAATGATGGCCTGTTTCCAGTAGTAAGTAAAGTCAGCTGGCCAGGTGCCTGATGTCAGTTTGTAGGAGGCCTTTGGCCCTTCTAGGGAAACTAGTCTTCCAGTTTGTGGCAGCTTGCATCTGGAAGAAATCCTGTTCCGTTTGCGATTCTAGGTGGCCGAGGAAAAGTGCCCGGCAGAGGGAGTTGGGCACAAAGGATGGCCTGTTTCCAGGGGTAAGTAAAGTCAGCTGCCCAGGTGCCTGATGTCAGTTTTTAGGAGGCCTTTGGCCCTCCAAGAGCAGCCAGGCTTCCGGCTTGTGGAAGCTTGCATCTTGAAGAAATCCTATTCCGTTTGGGATCGTAGGTGGCCGAGGCCTGGTGTTTGGCAAAGGGAGTTGGGAACAAAGGATGGCCTGTTTCCAGGGGTAAGTAAAGTCAGCTGCCCAGGTGCCTGATGTCAGTTTGTAGGAGGCCTTTGGCCCTCCAAGGGAATCTAGTCTTGCAGTTTGTGTCAGCTTGCATTTGGAAGAAGTCCTGTTCCGTTCGGGATTGTAGGTGGCCGCGGCCAGGTGCCCTGCTGAGGGAGTTGGGCACAAAGGATGGCCTGTTTCCAGGGGTAAGTAAAGTCAGCTGCCCAGGTGCCTGATGTCAGTTTGTAGGAGGCCTTTGGCCCTCCAAGGGAAGCTAGGCTTCCAGCTTGTGGCAGCATGCATCTGGAAGAAATACTGTTCCGTATCCGATTGTAGGTGGCCGAGGCCAGGTGCTCGGCAGAGGGAGTTGGGCACAAAGGATGGCCTGTTTCCAGGGGTAAGTAAAGTCAGCTGCCCAGGTGCCTGATGTCAGTTTTTAGGAGGCCTTTGGCCCTCCATGGGAAGCCAGCCTTCCAGCTTGTGGCAGCTTGCATCTTGAAGAAATCATGTTCCGTTTGGGATCGTAGGTCGCCGAGGCCTGGTGCCCGGCTAAGGGAGTTGGGAACAAAGGATGGCCTGTTTCCAGAGGTAAGCAAAATTAGCTGCCCAGGTGCTTGGTTTCAGTTTGTAGGAGGCCTTTGGCCCTCCAAGGGAAGCTAGTCTTCCAGTTTGTGGCAGCTTGCATGTGGAAGAAATCCTGTTCTGTTTGGGATTGTAGGTGGCCGAGGCCTGCTGCCCGGCAGAGGGAGTTGGGCACAAAGGATGGCCTGTTTCCAGAGGTAAGTAAAGTCAGCTGCCCAGGTGCCTGATGTCAGTTTTTAGGAGGCCTTTGGCCCTTCAAGGGAAACTAGTCTTCCAGTTTGTGGCAGCTTGCATCTGGAAGAAATCCTGATCCGATCAGGATTGCAGGTGGCCAAGGCCACGTGCCCAGCAGAGGGAGTTGGGCACAAATGATGGCCTGTTTCCAGGGGTAAATAAAGTCAGCTGCCCAGGTGCCTGATGTCAGTTTGCAGGAGGCCTTTGGCCTTCCAAGAGCAGCCAGGCTTCCGGCTTGTGGCAGCTTGCATCTTGAAGAAATCCTGTTCCGTTTGGGATCGTAGGTGGCCGAGGCCTGGTGCCTGGCTAAGGGAGTTGGGAACAAAGGATGGCCTGTTTCCAGGGGTAAGTAAAGTCAGCTGCCCAGGTGCCTGATGTCAGTTTGTAGGAGGCCTTTGGCCCTCCAAGGGAAGCAAGTCTTCCAGTTTGTGGCAGCTTGCATCTGGAAGAAATCCTGTTCTGTTCTGGATTGTAGGTGGCCGAGGCCAGGTGCCCGGCAGAGGGAGTTGGGCACAAATGATGGCCTGTTTCCAGGGGTAAGTAAAGTCAGCTGCCCAGGTGCCTGATGTCAGTTTGTAGGAGGCCTTTGGCCCTTCTAGGGAAACTAGTCTTCCAGTTTGTGGCAGCTTGCATCTGGAAGAAATCCTGTTCCATTCTGGATTGTAGGTGGCCGAGGCCAGGTACCCGGCAGAGGGAGTTGGGCACAAATGATGGCCTGTTTCCAGGGGTTAGTAAAGTCAGCTGCCCAGGTGCCTGGTGTCAGTTTGTAGGAGGCCTTTGGCCCTCCAAGGGAAGTCAGGCTTCCTGCTTGTGGCAGCTTGCATCTGGAAGAAATCCTGTTCCGTTTGGGATTGCAGGTGGCCGAGGCCTGGTGCCCGGCAGAGGGAGTTGGGCACAAAGGATGGCCTGTCTCCAGGGGTAAGTAAAGTCACCTGCCCAGGTGACGGATGTCAGTTTGTAGCAGGCCTTTGGCCCTCTAAGGGAAGGTAGTCTTCCAGTTTGTGGCAGCTTGCATCTGGAAGAAATCCTGTTCCGTTTAGGATCGTAGGTGGCCGAGGCCTGGTGCCCGGCTGAGGGAGATGGGAACAAAGGATGGCCTGTTTCCAGGGGTAAGTAAAGTCAGCTGCCCAGGTGCCTGGTGTCAGTTTGTAGGAGGCCTTTGCCCCTCCAAGTGAAGCAAGTCTTCCAGTTTGTGGCAGCTTGCATCTGGAAGAAATCCTGTTCCGTTCGGGATTGTAGGTGGCCGAGACCAGGTGCCCGGCAGAGGGAGTTGGGCACAAAGGATGGCCTGTTTCCAGGGGTAAGTAAAGTCAGCTGCCCAGGTGCCTGATGTCAGTTTGTTGCAGGCCTATGGCCCCCCAAGTGATGCTAGTCTTCCTGTTCAAGGCAGCTTGCATCTGGAAAAAATCCTGTTCCGTTCAAGATTGTAGGTGGCTGAAGCCGGGTGCCCGGCAGAGGGAGTTGGGAACAAAGGATGGCCTGTTTTTAGGGGTAAGTAAAGTCAGCTGCCCAGGTGCCTGATGTCAGTTTGTAGGAGGCCTTTGGCCCTCCATGGGAAGCCAGGCTTCCTGCTTGTGGCAGCTTGCATCTGGAAGAAATCCTGTTCCGTTCTGGATTGTAGGTGGCCGAGGCCAGGTGCCCGACAGAGGGAGTTGGGCACAAATGATGGCCTATTTCCAGTGGTAAGTAAAGTCAGCTTCCCAGGTGCCTGATGTCAGTTTGCAGATGGCAATTGTTCCTCCATGGGAAGCCAGGCTTCCAGCTTGTGGCAGCTTGCATCTGGAAGAAATCCTGTTCCGTTTGGGATTGTAGGTGGCCGAGGCCTGGTGCCCGGCAGAGGGAGTTGGGCACAAATGATGGCCTGTTTCCAGTAGTAAGTAAAGTCAGCTGGCCAGGTGCCTGATGTCAGTTTGTAGGAGGCCTTTGGCCCTTCTAGGGAAACTAGTCTTCCAGTTTGTGGCAGCTTGCATCTGGAAGAAATCCTGTTCCATTCGGGATTGTAGGTGGCCGAGGCCAGGTGCCCGGCAGAGGGAGTTGGGCACAAAGGATGGCCTGTTTCCAGGGGTAAGTAAAGTCAGCTGCCCAGGTGCCTGATGTCAGTTTGTAGCAGGCCTTTGGCCCGCTAAGGGAAGGTAGTCTTCCAGTTTGTGGCAGCTTGCATCTGGAAGAAATCCTGTTCCGTTCGGGATTGTAGGTGGCTGAGGCCAGGTGCACGGCAGAGGGAATAGGGAACAAAGGATGGCCTGTTTCCAGGGGTAAGTAAAGTCAGCTGCCCAGGTGCCTGGTGTCAGTTTGTAGGAGGCCTTTGGCCCTCCAAGGGAAGCCAGGCTTCCAGCTTGTGGCAGCTTGCATCTGGAAGAAATCCTGTTCCGTTTGGGATTGTAGGTGGCCGAGGCCAGGTGCCCGGCAGAGGGAGTTGGGCACAAAGGATGGCCTGTTTCCAGGGGTAAGTAAAGTCAGCTGCCCAGGTGCCTGATGTCAATTTCAGATGGCAATTGTTCCTCCATGGGAAGCTAGGCATCCAGCTTGTGGCAGCTTGCATCTGGAAGAAATACTGTTCCGTTTCCGATTGTAGGTGGCCGTGGCCAGGTGCCCGGCAGAGGGAGTTGGGCACAAATGATGGCCTGTTTCCAGGGGTAAGTAAAGTCACCTGCCCAGGTGCCTGATGTCAGTTTGTAGGAGGCCTTTGACCCTCCAAAGGAAGCCAGGCTTCCAGCTTGCGGCAGCTTGCATCTGGAAGAAATCCTGTTCCGTTTGGGATTGTAGGTGGCCGAGGCCTGGTGACCGGCAGAGGGAGTTGGGCACAAAGGATGGCCTGTTTCCAGGGGTAAGTAAAGTCAGCTGCCCAGGTGCCTGATGTCAGTTTGTAGGAGGCCTTTGGCCCTCCATGGGAAGCCAGGCTTCCTGCTTGTGGCAGCTTGCATCTGGCAGAAATCCTGTTCCGTTCGGGATTGTAGGTGGCCGAGGCCTGCTGCCCGGCTGAGGGAGTTGGGCACAAAAGATGGCCTGTTTCCAGGGGTAAGTAAAGACTGCTGCCCAGGTGACTGATGTCAGTTTGTAGCAGGCCTTTGGCCCTCTAAGGAAAGGTAGTCTACCAGTTTGTGGCAGCTTGCATCTGGAAGAAATCCTGTTCCGTTTAGGATCGTAGGTGGCCGAGGCCTGGTGCCCGGCTGAGGGAGTTGGGAACAAAGGATGGCCTGTTTCCAGGGGTAAGTAAAGTCAGCTGCCCAGGTGCCTGGTGTCAGTTTGTAGGAGGCCTTTGCCCCTCCAAGTGAAGCAAGTCTTCCAGTTTGTGGCAGCTTGCATCTGGAAGAAATCCTGTTCCGTTCGGGATTGTAGGTGGCCGAGACCAGGTGCCCGGCAGAGGGAGTTGGGCACAAAGGATGGCCTGTTTCCAGGGGTAAGTAAAGTCAGCTGCCCAGGTGCCTGATGTCAGTTTGTTGCAGGCCTATGGCCCCCCAAGTGATGCTAGTCTTCCTGTTCAAGGCAGCTTGCATCTGGAAAAAATCCTGTTCCGTTCAAGATTGTAGGTGGCTGAAGCCGGGTGCCCGGCAGAGGGAGTTGGGAACAAAGGATGGCCTGTTTTTAGGGGTAAGTAAAGTCAGCTGCCCAGGTGCCTGATGTCAGTTTGTAGGAGGCCTTTGGCCCTCCATGGGAAGCCAGGCTTCCTGCTTGTGGCAGCTTGCATCTGGAAGAAATCCTGTTCCGTTCTGGATTGTAGGTGGCCGAGGCCAGGTGCCCGACAGAGGGAGTAGGGCACAAATGATGGCCTGTTTCCAGTGGTAAGTAAAGTCAGCTGCCCAGGTGCCTGATGTCAGTTTGCAGATGGCAATTGTTCCTCCATGGGAAGCCAGGCTTCCAGCTTGTGGCAGCTTGCATCTGGAAGAAATCCTGTTCCGTTTGGGATTGTAGGTGGCCGAGGCCTGGTGCCCGGCAGAGGCAGTTGGGCACAAATGATGGCCTGTTTCCAGTAGTAAGTAAAGTCAGCTGGCCAGGTGCCTGATGTCAGTTTGTAGGAGGCCTTTGGCCCTTCTAGGGAAACTAGTCTTCCAGTTTGTGGCAGCTTGCATCTGGAAGAAATCCTGTTCCGTTTGCGATTGTAGGTGGCCGAGGAAAAGTGCCCGGCAGAGGGAGTTGGGCACAAAGGATGGCCTGTTTCCAGGGGTAAGTAAAGTCAGCTGCCCAGGTGCCTGATGTCAGTTTTTAGGAGGCCTTTGGCCCTCCAAGAGCAGCCAGGCTTCCGGCTTGTGGAAGCTTGCATCTTGAAGAAATCCTATTCCGTTTGGGATCGTAGGTGGCCGAGGCCTGGTGTTTGGCAAAGGGAGTTGGGAACAAAGGATGGCCTGTTTCCAGGGGTAAGTAAAGTCAGCTGCCCAGGTGCCTGATGTCAGTTTGTAGGAGGCCTTTGGCCCTCCAAGGGAATCTAGTCTTGCAGTTTGTGTCAGCTTGCATTTGGAAGAAGTCCTGTTCCGTTCGGGATTGTAGGTGGGCGCGGCCAGGTGCCCGGCTGAGGGAGTTGGGCACAAAGGATGGCCTGTTTCCAGGGGTAAGTAAAGTCAGCTGCCCAGGTGCCTGATGTCAGTTTGTAGGAGGCCTTTGGCCCTCCAAGGGAAGCTAGGCTTCCAGCTTGTGGCAGCATGCATCTGGAAGAAATACTGTTCCGTATCCGATTGTAGGTGGCC
>NW_027094705.1:0-62054 GCF_029207755.1 Chamaea fasciata
TTCTTGATTTTTTTTTTTTCATTTTTCATTTTTTGGGATGGGTTTTTTGGGGCCACTTCTGGGTTATTTTTGGGGCTATTTCAGCTGATTTTGGGGCCACTCCAGGCAGGTTTTTCGGGTGATTTCGGGGCCATTTCAGGTCATTTTTTGGGGCTATTTCAGCTGATTTTGGGGCCACTCCAGGCAGGGTTTTTCGGGTGATTTCGGGGCCGTTTCAGGTCATTTTTTGGGGCTATTTCAGCTGATTTTGGGGCCACTCCAGGCAGGTTTTTCGGGTGATTTCGGGGCCATTTCAGGTCATTTTTTGGGGCTATTTCAGCTGATTTTGGGGCCACTCCAGGCAGGTTTTTTGGGGTTATTTTGGGACCGTTTCAGGTCATTTTTTGGGGCTATTTCAGGCGATTTTGGGGCCACTCCAGGCAGGTTTTTTCGGGGTGATTTTGGGACCGTTTCAGGTCATTTTTTGGGGCTATTTCAGCTGATTTTGGGGCCACTCCAGGCAGGTTTTTCGGGTTATTTTGGGACCGTTTCAGGTCATTTTTTGGGGCTATTTCAGCTGATTTTGGGGCCACTCCAGGCAGGTTTTTTCGGGTTATTTTGGGGACCGTTTCAGGTCATTTTTTGGGGCTATTTCAGGCGGTTTTGGGGCCACTCCAGGCAGGTTTTTCGGGTTATTTTGGGACCGTTTCAGGTCATTTTTTGGGGCTATTTCAGGCGATTTTGGGGCCACTCCAGGCAGGTTTTTTGGGGTTATTTTGGGACCGTTTCAGGTCATTTTTTGGGGGCTATTTCAGGCGATTTTGGGGCCACTCCAGGCAGGTTTTTCGGGTGATTTCGGGACCATTTCAGGTCATTTTTTGGGGCTATTTCAGCTGATTTTGGGGCCATTCCAGGCAGGTTTTTCGGGTTATTTTGGGGACCATTTCAGGTCATTTTTTGGGGCTATTTTAGCTGATTTTGGGGCCATTCCAGGCAGGGTTTTTCGGGCGATTACGGGGCCGTTTCAGGTCCTTTTTTGGAGGCTGTTTTCACTCACCGGCCTTGCTGCAGTCCACGGTGAAGGAGTTTTTCTGCCCACGAAGCCTTTGCTGAGCCCCAAACCTTTGGCCACCACCTTGGAGGCGTCAGAGAATTTGGGGGGTCCCGGGGGGGCCCCGGCGGGGGGCGGGGCCGGGGGAGGGGCTCCCGTGGCCCCCCCGAGTCCACCAGCATGGAGGAGCTCTCCCGGAGGCTGTGGCTGCTCACCAGGCGGGGCCCTGAAACGGGGGGGGGAAAAAAAACCCCCAAAATTGGGGGGGTTTGAACATAAAAAAAATCCATGGGGGGGGAAGGTTGGGGGTTGAGATGGGGAAAAATCTGGGGGGGGGCGGGGAGGGTGGAAACGGAGGGGTTTGAGGGGGAAAAGTTTACAGGAATTCAGGGTTTGAGGAACGCCAAGAGATCAGGAGTTGAATCGTAAGATCAGGGGTTGAAATGCAACTCCCTCGATGCGCCCCAAAACCCCCCAAAACCCCCACTTAAACCCCAAAACCCCATTTAAACCCCAAACCCCCACTTAAACCCCAAAACCCCATTTAAACCCCCCAAACCCCATTTAAACCCCCCAAACCCTCCCCAAATCCCATTTAACCCCCAAAATCCCATTTAAACCCCCCAAACCCCCTTTAAACCCCCCAAACCCCCTTTAAACCCCCCAAACCCTCCCCAAATCCCCCTTTAAACCCCCAAAATCCCATTTAAACCCCCCAAACCCCCTTTAAACCCCCAAACCCTCCCCAAATCCCCCTTTAAACCCCCAAAATCCCACTTAAACCCCCAAACCCCCTTTAAACCCCCCAAACCCTCCCCAAATCCCCCTTTAAACCCCCAAAATCCCATTTAAACCCCCCCAAACCCCCTTTAAACCCCCAAACCCCCTTTAAACCCCCAAACCCTCCCCAAATCCCCCTTTAAACCCCCAAAATCCCATTTAAACCCCCCAAACCCCCTTTAAACCCCCCAAACCCTCCCCAAATCCCCCTTTAAACCCCCCCAACCCCCAAACCCGTCCCCCCCTTCGACTCACCGGTGACCTTGGCCTTGAAGGGGCTGCCCACGATGTGGTGGGGCCCCCCGAATTTGATGTGGATGAGGTAACTGCCCGGGGCCATGGGCGTGTAGCTGACCCTGAAGCCCTCGGGGCACTCGTGGCACTCCATGGTCACCTTGGACGGGCCCTCGATGGTCACGGCCAGAGCGCCCGGGCCCGCCTTGGACGTGTTCACCACGAACTCTGCCGGGGAGCCTGGGGGAGCCCCAAAACAGCCCTGGGTTAGCCCAAATTAGCCCTGGGAGCCCCAAAACCAGCCCCGGGTTAGCCCAAACTAGCCCTGGGAGCCCAAAAACAGCCCTGGGAGCCCCAAAACAGCCCTGGGAGCCCCAAAAAACAGCCCTGGGAGCCCCAAAACAGCCCTGGGAGCCCAAAACAGCCCTGGGAGCCCAAAAACAGCCCTGGGAGCCCCAAAACAGCCCTGGGAGCCCCAAAAACAGCCCTGGGAGCCCAAAAACAGCCCTGGGAGCCCCAAAAACAGCCCTGGGAGCCCCAAATTAGCCCTGGGAGCCCAAATTAGCCCTGGGAGCCCAAATTAGCCCTGGGAGCCCAAAACCAGCCCTGGGAGCCCCAAAAACAGCCCTGGGAGCCCCAAAAACAGCCCTGGGAGCCCCAAAAACAGCCCTGGGAGCCCCAAAAACAGCCCTGGGAGCCCCAAAAACAGCCCCGGGTTAGCCCAAATTAGCCCTGGGAGCCCAAAAACAGCCCTGGGAGCCCCAAAAACAGCCCCGGGTTAGCCCAAATTAGCCCTGGGAGCCCAAAAACAGCCCTGGGAGCCCAAAAACAGCCCTGGGAGCCCAAAAACAGCCCTGGGAGCCCCAAAAACAGCCCTGGGAGCCCCAAATTAGCCCTGGGAGCCCAAAACCAGCCCTGGGAGCCCAAAAAACAGCCCTGGGAGCCCAAAACAGCCCTGGGAGCCCAAAAACAGCCCTGGGTTATCCCAAATTATCCCTGGGAGCCCCAAAACAGCCCTGGGAGCCCCAAAACAGCCCTGGGAGCCCAAAAAACAGCCCTGGGAGCCCAAAAAACAGCCCTGGGAGCCCAAAAACAGCCCTGGGAGCCCCAAAAACAGCCCTGGGTTAGTCCAAACACAGCCTTGAGAGCCCTGAGTTATCCCAGAGAGCCCAAAAATATCCCTGAAATCTGAAATTCCATTTTTCCCTCCGAATTCCCATTTTTTCCCCCCAAACTCCCATTTTCCCCCCAGAATTCCCATTTTTCCCTCCAAACTCCCATTTTCCCCCAGAACTCCCATTTTTCCCCCCAGAATCCCCATTTTCCCCCCAGAATTCCCATTTTTCCCCCCATATTCCCGTTTTTCCATACCCGTGGTGCCGCCCTCGAGGCCGGGCCCGTGCGCCGACACCAGGCCCGGGTCCCCGGCCTGGCCCGGCTCGCCCCAAATTCCCATTTTCCCCCCAGAATCCCCATTTTTCCCCCCAGAATTCCCATTTTTCCCCCCCAGAATTCCCACTTTTCCCCCCATATTCCCATTTTTCCATACCCGTGGTGCTGCCCTCGAGGCCGGGCCCGTGCGCCGACACCAGGCCCGGGTCCCCGGCCTGGCCCGGCTCGCCCCAAATTCCCATTTTCCCCCCAGAATTCCCATTTTCCCCCCCAAACTCCCATTTTCCCCCCAAACTCCCATTTTCCCCCCCAAATTCCCATTTTTCCCCCCAAACTCCCATTTCCCCCCCCCAGAATTCCCATTTTCCCCCCAGAATCCCCATTTTCCCCCCAGAATTCCCATTTTTCCCCCCAGAATTCCCATTTTTCTCCCCAAACTCCCATTTTTCCCCCCAAACTCCCATTTTCCCCCCAGAATTCCCATTTTTCCCCCAGAATCCCCATTTTTCCCCCAGAATTCCCATTTTTCCCCCCATATTCCCGTTTTTCCATACCCGTGGTGCCGCCCTCGAGGCCGGGCCCGTGCGCCGACACCAGGCCCGGGTCCCCGGCCTGGCCCGGCTCGCCCCAAATTCCCATTTTTCCCCCAGAATTCCCATTTTTCCCCCCAGAATTCCCATTTTTCCCCCCAAACTCCCATTTTTCCCCCAGAATCCCCATTTTTCCCCCAGAATTCCCATTTTTCCCCCCAAACTCCCATTTTTCCCCCCAAACTCCCATTTTTCCCCCAGAATCCCCCATTTTTCCCCCCCAGAATTCCCATTTTTCCCCCCAAATTCCCATTTTTCCCCCCAAATTCCCATTTTTCCCCCCAGAACTCCCATTTTTCCCCCCAAATTCCCATTTTCCCCCCCCAGAATCCCCATTTTTCCCCCAGAATCCCCATTTTCCCCCCAGAATCCCCATTTTCCCCCCAGAATCCCCATTTTCCCCCCCAGAATTCCCATTTTCCCCCCCAAATTCCCATTTTCCCCCCCAGAATCCCCATTTTTCCCCCCAAATTCCCATTTTCCCCCCCAGAATCCCCATTTTCCCCCCCAGAATTCCCATTTTTCCCCCCAGAATTCCCATTTTCCCCCCCAAACTCCCATTTTTCCCCCCAAACTCCCATTTTCCCCCCAGAATTCCCATTTTTCCCCCCAAATTCCCATTTTTCCCCCCAGAATTCCCATTTTCCCCCCCCCAGAATCCCCATTTTCCCCCCATTTTCCCCCTGAATTCCCATTTTTCCCCCCTAGAATTCCCATTTTTCCCCCCCAAATCCCCATTTTCCCCCCAAAACTCCATTTTTCCCCCCAAATTCCCATTTCCCCCCCAGAATCCCCATTTTTCCCCCCAGAATCCCCATTTTCCCCCCAGAATCCCCCATTTTCCCCCCAGAATTCCCGTTTTTCCCCCCATATTCCGTTTTTCCATACCCGTGGTGCCGCCCTCGAGGCCGGGCCCGTGCGCCGACACCAGGCCCGGGTCCCCGGCCTGGCCCGGCTCGCCCCAAATTCCCATTTTTCCCCCAGAATTCCCATTTTTCCTCCCCAGAATTCCCATTTTCCCCCCAGAATTCCCATTTTTCCTCCCCAGAATTCCCATTTTCCCCCCAGAATTCCCATTTTTCCCCCCAAACTCCCATTTTCCCCCCAAATCCCCCATTTTCCCCCCAAATTCCCATTTTTCCCTCCAAACTCCCATTTTTCCCCCAGAATTCCCATTTTCCCCCCCAGAATCCCCGTTTTCCCCCCCCAGAATTCCCATTTTTCCCCCCATATTCCCGTTTTTCCATACCCGTGGTGCCGCCCTCGAGGCCGGGCCCGTGCGCCGACACCAGGCCCGGGTCCCCGGCCTGGCCCGGCTCGCCCACCCGCACCTTGAAGGGGCTCCCGGGGATGTGGGAACCCTCGAACTTGACGTCGATGCCGTAGACGCCGTTCTCGCGCGGGATGAAGCGCACGGCGTATTTGTCTGCGGGACGGGAAAAAACAACGGGAGCCCGGAGTTACCTCCGAGAGCCCGGAACGAGCCCCGGGATTCCGGAAATGGAAAATCCCCCGGGGGGTGAAACACGGGAGAAATGAATCTGGGGGGGAAGACGGGGGGGAGGAATTTGTGGATTTTGGGGAGGAATTTGGAGATTTTGGGGAGGAATTTGGAGATTTTTATGGGAATTTGAGGATTTGGGGAGGAATTTGGAGATTTTGGGGAGGAATTTGGAGATTTTGGGGAGGAATTTGGAGATTTTTATGGGAATTTGAGGATTTTGGGGAGGAATTTGGAGATTTTTATGGGAATTTGAGGATTTTGGGGAGGAATTTGCAGATTTTGGGGAGGAATTTGGAGATTTTTATGGGAATTTGAGGATTTTGGGGAGGAATTTGTGGATTTTGGGGAGGAATTTGGAGATTTTTATGGGAATTTGCGGATTTTGGGGAGGAATTTGCAGATTTTTATGGGAATTTGCAGATTTTTATGGGAATTTGCGGATTTTTATGGGAATTTGCGGATTTTCATGGGAATTTGCAGATTTTTATGGGAATTTGGAGATTTTGGGGAGGAATTTGGAGATTTTTATGGAATTTGCGGATTTTCATGGGAATTTGCAGATTTTGGGGAGGAATTCGGAGATTTTGGGGAGGAATTTGGAGATTTTGGGGAGGAATTTGGAGATTTTGGGGAGGAATTTGGAGATTTTGGGGAGGAATTTGGAGATTTTTATGGGAATTTGCGGATTTTGGGGAGGAATTTGGAGATTTTGGGGAGGAATTTGGAGATTTTGGGGAGGAATTTGGAGATTTTTATGGGAATTTGAGGATTTTGGGGAGGAATTTGTGGATTTTGGGGAGGAATTTGGAGATTTTTATGGGAATTTGCGGATTTTGGGGAGGAATTTGCAGATTTTTATGGGAATTTGCAGATTTTTATGGGAATTTGCGGATTTTTATGGGAATTTGCGGATTTTCATGGGAATTTGCAGATTTTTATGGGAATTTGGAGATTTTGGGGAGGAATTTGGAGATTTTTATGGGAATTTGCGGATTTTCATGGGAATTTGCAGATTTTGGGGAGGAATTTGGAGATTTTGGGGAGGAATTTGGAGATTTTTATGGGAATTTGAGGATTTTGGGGAGGAATTTGAGATTTTGGGGAGGAATTTGGAGATTTTTATGGAAATTTGCGGATTTTGGGGGAGGAATTTGGAGATTTTATGGGAATTTGCGGATTTTGGGGAGGAATTTGGAGATTTTTATGGGAATTTGCGGATTTTGGGGAGGAATTTGGAGATTTTTATGGGAATTTGCGGATTTTGGGGAGGAATTTGCAGATTTTTATGGGAATTTGCGGATTTTGGGGAGGAATTTGCGGATTTTTATGGGAATTTGCGGATTTTTATGGGAATTTGCGGATTTTTATGGGAATTTGCGGATTTTGGGGAGGAATTTGCAGATTTTTATGGGAATTTGCAGATTTTTATGGGAATATGGAGATTTTGGGGAGGAATTTGGAGATTTTTATGGGAATTTGAGGATTTTGGGGAGGAATTTGGAGATTTTGGGGAGGAATTTGGAGATTTTGGGGAGGAATTTGGAGATTTTTATGGGAATTTGCGGATTTTGGGGAGGAATTTGGAGATTTTGGGGAGGAATTTGGAGATTTTGGGGAGGAATTTGGAGATTTTTATGGGAATTTGCGGATTTTGGGGAGGAATTTGCAGATTTTTATGGGAATTTGCAGATTTTTATGGGAATTTGCAGATTTTTATGGGAATTTGCAGATTTTGGGGAGGAATTTGCAGATTTTTATGGGAATTTGCGGATTTTGGGGAGGAATGTGCAGATTTTTATGGGAATTTGCGGATTTTGGGGAGGAATTTGCAGATTTTTATGGGAATTTGCAGATTTTTATGGGAATGTGCAGATTTTTATGGGAATTTGCGGATTTTGGGGAGGAATTTGCAGATTTTTATGGGAATTTGCAGATTTTTATGGAAATTTGCAGATTTTCATGGGAATTTGCAGATTTTTATGGGAATTTGCAGATTTTTATGGGAATTTGCAGATTTTTATGGGAATTTGCAGATTTTGGGGAGGAATTTGCAGATTTTTATGGGAATTTGCGGATTTTGGGGAGGAATTTGCAGATTTTTATGGGAATTTGCAGATTTTCATGGGAATTTGCAGATTTTTATGGGAATTTGCAGATTTTGGGGAGGAATTTGCAGATTTTTATGGGAATGTGCAGATTTTTATGGGAAGGCTCCATTTTCTCGGGGTTTTCTGCCGTTTCGCCGCGTCCCCTCACCTGGGGTGACCTCGGAGATGTGACACTCCTCCAGGGCCCCCGAGGGACTGTGAACTTTGGCGTCCAGAGCCCCCCTGGCCCCGTTGAGGCTGACGGCGAACGAGGCCGGCTGGTGAACCTTGAGCCCCGACTCCTGGGGGGACACGGGTCAGCAACGCCCAAAATCGGGGCAGAAAAAACCCCCCAAACCTCCCAAGAAACTCCCCCCAAAACCAAAAATCTGGGGAATGGAGAAAAGGGAGGGGAAAAAAATTCCTGGAGAAATGCCAAAAAGGAAGAGGGAAAAACAAAACAAAACAAAACAAAAAAACCCCCGAAAAACGGAAACGAGAAACCAAAATAGGAACAAAAAACAAACAAAAAAAACGACGACGAGAAAGAAACGACACAAGAAACACCCAAAGAAAACAAACAAACAAACAAAGCCAAGGAAAGAAAAGGAATTCTCCAAAAAAAGCCCCAAAGAAGCAGGAAAAAACCCAAGAAAAAAAAAACAAACAAGAAAACCAACCAAACTCCCCCAAATAATGAAAGGAAAACCAAAGAAACTCCCCAAAAAAACCAAAGGAAACCCCCAAAGAGAGTGAAGGAAAATAAATTAAAAAATAATAAAAAGAAAACAAAGAAATCTCCCAAAGAAACAGAATAAAACAACGAAAAAACCCTAAAAAAACCCCAAAGAATTTCCCCCAAAAAAACAAAATAAACCCAACCCCAAAACCCCTCCCAAAAACCGCAGAGAAAGAAAAACACCTCCCCAAAAAAAATCCCAAAGAGAAAAAAGCAACAAAAAAATCCCAAAGAGCCCCAAAGAAACCCTGAAAAACAAATAAAAAAACTCACAAAAACCTGAGAAAAAAATCCACCAAAAAAACACAAAAATCCCCCAAAAAACCCACAAACACAGAAATAAATAATAAATAAACCCCAAAAAACTCCCCCCAAAACCCCCAAAGGAACCAAAACCCGCCTCCCAAAACCCCCCCACAAAAATCCCTGAAAAACCCCCAAATAAACCCCCACAAAAAGCCCAAATTCCCTCCGAGACCCCCCCAAAAAAACCAACAACCGAAACAACAAACCCCTGAAAAAAACCCCAAAAGAAACAAAAAACCCAAAAACCTCCCCCCCAAAAAATAAATCCCCCCCAAAAACCAACAAAAATCTGAAAAAAAACCCCCAAAATAACCCCGGAAAAAAAAAAAAACCCAAAAAAAATAAACCAACCCCCCAAAAAACCCCCGAGGGAGCCCCAAACCCCAACCAAAAAAACAAAAATCCCCAATTTTTTGGGATCTTGCATTTTTTTGGGGGGTTTGAAGGTCCCTAAAGGGGGTGGGGGGGAAGATTTTGGGGTCCCCCCCTGACCCCCACTTACCTTGGGGGGCTGGGGGGGTTTAACGGGAGCCAGCGGCGACCCCCGACCCCAAATTTGGGGGTTTTTGGGGGTTTTTTTTTTGGTTTTTTTGGGGCCGTTGGGTCCCGTTAACCCCCCCCCGGCCCCCCCCTGTTCAAAGCCTTTATCAGAGACACGAGAGAGACCCCGAGACCCCCGGGCCGGGGGGGCTGGGCCAGCGCAGGGACCCCAAAACTGCCTCAAACCCCCAAGATCTGATTTAAAACCTCGAATCGGATTGAAAACCAAAAAATCTGCCTCAAATCCTCCCCAAAATCTGATTTAAAACCTCGAACCTGATTAAAAACCAAAAAATCTGTCTCAGATCCCCCCAAAATCTGATTTAAAACCAAAAAATCTGCCCCAAATCCCCCCAAAATCTGATTTAAAACCAAAAAATCTGCCCCAAATCCCCCCAAAATCTGATTTAAAACCCTAAATCTGCCCCAAATCCCCCAAGATCTGATTTAAAACCTCGAATCTGATTAAAAAACCAAAAAATCTGCCCCAAATCCCCCCAAAATCTGATTTAAAACCCCAAAACTGCCTCAAATCCCCCCAAAATCTGATTAAAAACCTCGAATCTGACTAAAAACCAAAAAATCTGCCTCAAATCCCCCCCAAAATCTGATTTAAAACCTCAAATCTGATTAAAAACCAAAAAATCTGCCCCAAATTCCCCCCAAAATCTGATTTAAAACCTCAAATTTGATTTAAAACCAAAAAATCTGCCTCAGATCCCCCAAAATCTGATTAAAAACCTCAAATCTGACTAAAAACCAAAAAATCTGCCTCAAATTCCCCCAAAATCTGATTAAAAACCTCGAACCTGATTAAAAACCAAAAACTCTGCCCCAAATCCGCCCAAAATCTGATTTAAAACCTCGAATCTGCCTCAGATCCCTCAAAAATCTGATTTAAAACCCTAAATCTGCCTCAAATCCCCCCAAAATCTGATTAAAAACCCCAAATCTGATTAAAAACCCCAAATCTGGGCTGGGGACCCTGAAAACTGCCTCAAGGCCACCCAGAATTCTGATTAAAAACTCCCAAATCTGATTTAAACCCCCCAAAATCTGCTCCTACAGACCCCAAACCCCAAAATCTGCCCCTACAGACCCCAAAACTGCCCCTAAAAACCCCAAATCTGCTCCTAAAAACCCCAAAATCTGCCCCTAAAAACCCCAAATCTGCCCCTAAAAACCCCAAATCTGCTCCTAAAAACCCCAAATCTGCTCCTAAAAACCCCAAAATCTGCCCCTAAAGACCCCAAACCACAAAACTGCCCCTAAAAACCCCAAAACTGCCCCTAAAAACCCCAAATCTGCTCCTAAAAACCCCAAATCTGCCCCTAAAAACCCCAAACCCCAAACCTGCTCCTTTAAACCCCAAAACTGCCCCTAAAAACCCCAAAACTGCCCCTACAAACCCCAAATCTGCCCCTAAAACCCCAAATCTGCCCCTAAAAACCCCAAATCTGCCCCTACAGACCCCAAAACTGCCCCTAAAAACCCCAAAATCTGCTCCTAAAAACCCCAAACCCCAAACCTGCTCCTTTAAACCCCAAAACTGCCCCTAAAAACCCCAAATCTGCCCCTAAAAACCCCAAACACCAAAACTGCTCCTTTAGACCCCCAAACGGCCCCTAAAAACCCCAAAACTGCTCCTAAAAACCCCAAAATCTGCCCCTAAAGACCCCAAACCCCAAACCTGCCCCTACAGACCCCAAAACTGCCCCTACAAACCCCAAAACTGCCCCTACAAACCCCAAAACTGCCCCTACAAACCCCAAATCTGCCCCTAAAACCCCAAATCTGCCCCTAAAAACCCCAAAACTGCCCCTACAGACCCCAAAACTGCCCCTAAAACCCCAAATCTGCCCCTAAAAACCCCAAATCTGCCCCTAAAAACCCCAAATCTGCCCCTACAGACCCCAAATCTGCCCCTACAAACCCCAAAACTGCCCCTACAAACCCCAAGCCCCTCGAGGGCTGCGCTGGCCGGCCCCCCCCGCACTCTGGGGGGTTCTGTGGTGTTTTTTTAGGGCGTTTTTGGGGTTTTTTGGGGTCTCCAGGTGCCTCACCTGAAGGCTAGAAACAGTCAGGCGCCGCGCGGCGTCGCTGGGGGCCGTGGCCGTCACCACGAAGGGGCTCTCGGGGATGTGCTCGTCATTGAACTTCACCGAGACCTCGTAGTCACCTGGGGGGGATCAGGGAATTAGGGGAGGGGGGGTGATCCCAAAAATCCCCCAAAAATCCGCCCCAAAAAACACAAAAACCCCAAAAAATCCGCCCCAAAACCGCGAAAATCGCCCAAAACTCGGCTGTGTCCCCGTTCTCTCGGGGACGTGCTCGTCATGTAACTTCAGTGACACCTCGTGGTCACCTGGGGGGAGCTGGGGAGGGGTTTGATCCCAAAAATCCTAAAAAACCCGCCCCAAAAAACCCAAAAACCCCCAAAAAATCTGCCCCAAAAAATCCCAAAAAATCCGCCCCAAAACCGCGAAAATCGCCCAAAACTCGGCTGTGTCCCCGTTCTCTCGGGGACGTGCTCGTCATGTAACTTCAGTGACACCTCCTGGTCACCTGGGGGGACTGGGGAGGGGTTTGATCCCAAAAATCCCCAAAAAAACACCCCAAAAACCACAAAAACCTCAAAAATCCATCCCAAAAACCCCAAAAATCCCAAAAAATCTGCCCCAAAACCGCGAAAATCGCCCAAAACTCGGCTGTGTCCCCGTTCTCTCGGGGACGTGCTCGTCACTGAACTTCAGTGACACCTCATGGTCACCTGGGGGGAGCTGGGGAGGGGTTTGATCCCAAAAACCCCAAAAAATCTGCCCAAAAAACCCAAAAACCTCAAAAAATCTGCCTCAAAAAATCCCAAAAAATCCGCCCCAAAACGGTGAAAATCGCCCAAAAACTCGGCTGTGTCCCCGTTCTCTGGGGGACGTGCTCGTCACTGAACTTCAGTGACACCTCATGGTCACCTGGGGGGACTGGGGAGGGGTTTGATCCCAAAAATCCCAAAAAATCTGCCCCAAAAAACCCAAAAAACCCAAAAATCCGCCCCGAAAAACCCAAAAATCCCCAAAAAATCCGCCCCAAAACGGCGAAAATCGCCCAAAACTCGGCTGTGTCCCCGTTCTCTCGGGGACGTGCTCGTCACTGAACTTCAGTGACACCTCATGGTCACCTGGGGGAGCTGGGGAGGGGTTTGATCCCAAAAATCCCAAAAAATCTGCCCCAAAAAACCCAAAAAACCCAAAAATCCGCCCCGAAAAACCCAAAAACCCCCAAAACTCTGCCCCGAAAACCTCAAAAATCCACCCCAAAACCACGAAAATCGCCCAAAAACTCGGCTGTGTCCCCGTTCTCTCGGGGACGTGCTCATCATGTAACTTCAGTGACACCTCCTGGTCACCTGGGGGGGATCAGGGAATTCGGGGAGGGGGTTCTGACCCCAAAAATCCCATTCCCCAAAATCCCCAAAACCTCGGCTTTGTCCCCGTTCTCTCCCCGCTCTTGGGGACACGCTCAGGGTTCGACATCCCCTTTGGGGGACGAAGCAGGGGAGGGGTCCCGGCCACCCCAAAGCCCCTCCCCAGAATCCCCCAACCCCATCAAACCCCATCAAACCCCCCCAAACCCCATAAATCCCCCCAACCCCATCAAACCCCGCGGGTTACCGGGCTCCTGCACCACGTAGGAGACCCCGCAGGAGCCGTCCTTGTGGTCCTCGAAGGCGATCTCGGCCTTGCTGGGACCCTCGACGGCGATGGAGAGACCCCCGGCGCCGGCCTCGCGGGTCCAGATGCTGAACTCGGCTGGGGAGGGGGGGAAAGGGGGTCAGGGGAACCCAAAAACCCAAAAACCACCCCAAAAACCCCATAAACCACCCCAAAAACCCCAAAAACCACCCCAAAAACCCCATAAACCACCCCAAAACCCCAAAAACCCTAAAAACCACCAAAAAACCCTATAAACCACCCCCAAAACCCCAAAAACCCCAAAAACCACCCCGAAAACCCCAAAAACCACCCCAAAAACCCCCAAAACCCTAAAAAACACCCCAAAAACCCTATAAACCACCCCAAAAACCCCATAAACCACCCCAAAAACCCCAAAAACCCTAAAAACCACCCAAAAACCCTATAAACCACCCCAAAAACCCCCAAAACCCCAAAAACCCTGAAAACCACCCAAAAACCCCATAAACCACCCCAAAACCCCCCAAAAACACCCCAAAAACCCCAAAAAACACTCCAAAAAAACCCCAAAAACACCCAAAAAACCCCATAAATCATCCCAAAAACCCTAAAAACCCTAAAAATCACCCATAAACCCCAAAACCCACCCCAAAAACCCTAAAAACCACCCCAAAAACCCCAAAAAACCACCCCAAATCCCCCTGACACAGAAAATCCCCCAAAAATCCCCCATAAAGGACAGAGAGACCCCCGGCCCCCCGCTGAACTCGGCTGGGGAGGGGGACAGACGGCGTGAGGGGACCCCAAGGTGTCCAGCTCAGGTTTTGGGGGTCCCTGCTCGGGTTCGGGGGTCCCTGCCCCATTTTCGGGGGTCCCCACCTCCCTTTTGGGGGTCCCTGCCCCATTTTCGGGGGTCCCCACCTCCCTTTTGGGGGTCCCTGCCCCATTTTCGGGGGTCCCCACCTCCCTTTTGGGGGTCCCTGCTCGGGTTCGGGGGTCCCCACCTCACTTTCGGGGGTCCCCACCTCCCTTTTGGCGCTCCCTGCCCCATTTTCGGGGGTCCCTGCCCCATTTTCGGGGGTCCCCACCTCCCTTTTGGGGGTCCCTGCCCCATTTTCGGGGGTCCCCACCTCCCTTTTGGGGGTCCCTGCCCCATTTTCGTGCTCCCTGCCCCATTTTCGGGGGTCCCTGCCCCATTTTCGTGCTCCCCGCCCCATTTTCGGGGGTCCCTGCCCCATTTTTGGGGGTCCCCACCTCACTTTCGGGGGTCCCCACCTCCCTTCTGGCACTCCCTGCCCCATTTTCGGGGGTCCCTGCCCCATTTTCGGGGGTCCCTGCCCCATTTTCGTGCTCCCTGCCCCATTTTCGGGGGTCCCTGCCCCATTTTCGTGCTCCCCGCCCCATTTTCGGGGGTCCCTGCCCCATTTTCGTGCTCCCCGCCCCATTTTCGGGGGTCCCTGCCCCATTTTCGTGCTCCCCGCCCCATTTTCGGGGGTCCCTGCCCCATTTTCGTGCTCCCCGCCCCATTTTCGGGGGTCCCCGCCCCATTTTCGTGCTCCCCGCCCCATTTTCGGGGGATCCTTTCCCCATTTCGCGACGTTCCCGCCCCACTTTCGGGGCTCCCAAGCCCCTTTTCTCAAGGCCCCTTCCCCGTTTTGTTGGCTTTTCCCCCGTCCCCTCCCGGTTTTCGGGGTGCCCCCGCCCGTTTTCGGGGCGCTCACCGGGGCTGCCGGCCTCGGCGCGCTCCAGCCCCGGCCCCCCGGCGCGGACCTTGTGCGCGCCCCCCTCTCCCAGGGGTCCCACGGTGAACTGGAAGGGGCTGCCGGGCACGTGCTGCCCGCGGTCCTTGACGCTGACGCGGTGGGCTCCGGTCTCCTGCGGCACGAAGCGGACCCCCACGGCGCCCCCCGCGCCCGGCAGCACCTGCGAGGCCACGGCCTGGCCCGAGGGGCCCGTCACCTGCGCGGTCACCTCGGAGACGGAGAGCTCTGGGGGGCAGCGGGGGAGACGGGGGGTTATTGGGGGGGGAAATGGGGTTATTGGGGGGGGAAATGGGGGAAAATGGGGTTATTGGGGGGAAAAATGGGGTTATTGGGGGAAAAAATGGGGAAAAATGGGGTTATTGGGGGGAAAAATGGGGTTATTGGGGGGGAAAATGGGGGAAAATGGGGTTATTGGGGGGGAAATGGGGGAGAAATGGGGTTATTGGGGGGGGAAATGGGGTTATTGGGGGGGAAACGGGGAAAAAATGGGGTTATTGGGGGGGAATGGGGGAGAAATGGGGTTATTGGGGGGGAAATGGGGGAAAAATGGGGTTATTGGGGGGGAAAATGGGGAGAAATGGGGTTATTGGGGGGGAAAATGGGGTTATTGGGGGGGAAAATGGGGAGAAATGGGGTTATTGGGGGGAAAATGGGGAAAAAATGGGGTTATTGGGGGGGAAAATGGGGTTATTGGGGGGAAAATGGGGAAAAATGGGGTTATTGGGGGGGAAATGGGGGAGAAATGGGGTTATTGGGGGGGAAAATGGGGGAAAATGGGGTTATTGGGGGGGAAATGGGGGAGAAATGGGGTTATTGGGGGGGAAAATGGGGTTATTGGGGGGAAAATGGGGAAAAATGGGGTTATTGGGGGGAGAAATGGGGAAAAATGGGGTTATTGGGGGGGAAATGGGGTTATTGGGGGGGAAATGGGGGAGAAATGGGGTTATTGGGGGGGAAAATGGGAAAAAATGGGGTTATTGGGGGGGGAAATGGGGTTATTGGGGGGGAAATGGGGAAAAATGGGGTTATTGGGGGGAAAATGGGGAAAAATGAGGTTATTGGGGGGAAAATGGGGAAAAATGGGGTTATTGGGGGGGGAAATGGGGAGAAACGGGGTTATTGGGGGGGGAAATGGGAAAAAAATGGGGTTATTGGGGGGGAAATGGGGGGAGAAATGGGGTTATTGGGGGGGAAATGGGGGAGAAATGGGGTTATTGGGGGGGGAAATGGGAAAAAAATGGGGTTATTGGGGGAAAATGGGGTTATTGGGGGGGAAATGGGGGAGAAATGGGGTTATTGGGGGAAAATGGGGTTATTGGGGGGGGAAATGGGGAGAAATGGGGTTATTGGGGGGAAAATGGGGTTATTGGGGGGGAATGGGGGAGAAATGGGGTTATTGGGGGGGGAAATGGGAAAAAATGGGGTTATTGGGGGGGAAAATGGGGTTATTGGGGGGGAAAATGGGGTTATTGGGGGGGAAATGGGGAAAAAAATGGGGTTATTGGGGGGAGAAATGGGGTTATTGGGGGGAAAATGGGGAAAAAATGGGGTTATTGGGGGGGAATGGGGGAGAAATGGGGTTATTGGGGGGGAAATGGGGTTATTGGGGGGGAAATGGGGTTATTGGGGGGGAATGGGGGAGAAATGGGGTTATTGGGGGGAAAATGGGGAAAAATGGGGTTATTGGGGGGAAAATGGGGGAGAAATGGGCTTATTGGGGAAAAATGGGGGAAAATGGGGTTATTGGGGGGGAAATGGGGTTATGGGGGGGAAAATCGGGGTTATGGGGGGGAAAAACGGGGTTATTGGGGTCAATGTTCCATGAGGGACCCGTCACCTGTGTGGCAACCTCAGAGACGGAGAGCTTTGGGGGAGAAACAAAGAAAAATGGGGAAAAAGGGGGGGAAAGGGACAAAAGGGGGAATCGGGGAAAAAGGGGATAAAAGGGGCAAAACAAGAGAGGAAACGATCCCAGTGCGTCCCCACTCTGTCCCCTGGGGGACACTCAGGACCCCCAAACCCCAAAACACCTCCAGGGATGCTCAGGGTCTCCTCGAAGACTTCCAGGACCCCCTGAAGACCCCCAAGATCCCCCCAGGACCCTCCCCGGGCGCCCCCAGCCCCTCACCGGGCATTTTGAGGCTGAGGTCGCAGGGGGTCCCCACGCTGGCCTCGGGGGGGGCGCGGCGCCGCCGGGTGATGCTCTCGCGCACGCGGCCCTCGCCCGTCACCTTCACCGAGAAGGGGCTCCCTGGGGACGGGGGGGCTGGGGTCAGCCGGGACCCCCAAAACCTCCCCAGAACCCCCCAGAATCTGCCCCGAAATTCCCAAACCTCCCTGAGGTTCGGAACATCCCCAGATCCCCCCAAAAATCCCCCCAAAAATCCCCCCAAAAATCCCCCAAATCCCCCCCCAGGTGAGGCTCCTGCAGACCTGGCACCCTGAGGGATTTGGGGTCAGACGGGACCCCCCCAAATTCCATCCCAGTGCCCCCAGATCCCATCCCAGTGACCCCAAATCCCCTCCCAGTGACCCCAGATCCCATCCCAGTGACCCCAAATCCCCTCCCAGTGACCCCAAATCCCGTCCCAGTGTCCCCAAATCCCCTCCCAGTCCCTCCCAGTGGCTCCCAGTCCCTCCCAGTGTCCCCAAATCCCCTCCCAGTGCCCCCAAATCCCCTCCCAGTGCCCCCAAATCCCCTCCCAGTCCCTCCCAGTGGCTCCCAGTCGCTCCCAGTGTCCCCAAATCCCCATCCCAGTGTCCCCAAATCCCCTCCCAGTGCCCCCAAATCCCCTCCCAGTCCCTCCCAGTGGCTCCCAGTCCCTCCCAGTGTCCCCAAATCTCCTCCCAGTGTCCCCAAATCCCATCCCAGTGTCCCCAAATCCCATCCCAGTGTCCCCAGATCCCGTCCCAGTGCCCCCAAATCCCCTCCCAGTCCCTCCCAGTGTCCCCAGATCCCATCCCAGTGCCCCCAGATCCCATCCCAGTGCCCCCAGATCCCATCCCAGTGCCCCCAAATCCCATCCCAGTGCCCCCAGATCCCCTCCCAGTCCCTCCCAGTGGCTCCCAGTGCCCCCAGCGCCCACCCGGCACGTGCTGGTCCCCGAATTTGACGGAGATGATGTAGTTGCCGGGCTCGGTGGGGCAGTAGGACACGCGGCAGGTGCCGTCCTCCAGCTCCTCCGTGGTGATGTCCACCTTGCTGGGGCCCTCGATGGACAGGCTCAGCCCCCCGTAGCCTGAGGGGGGGGAAAGGGTCAGGACAGATCCCAAAACCCCAAAAAATCCACCCAAAAAAACCCCAAATCCCCAAATCTGCCATATTGCTTAAAAAACCCTAAAATGCCCCAAAACAATCCATTAAAAAACCCCAAACCCCCTCACTGGACAGGGTCAGCTCCCTGGAACCTGACAAGGGGTTAAAGGGTCAGGACAGACCCCAAAACCCCAAAAAATCCACCCAAAAAAACCCCAAATCCTCCATAATGCATAAAAACCCCTAAAATGTGCCCCGAAAAACCCAATTTAAACCCCCCAAACCCCAAAAGGATCCCAAAACTCCCCCAAAAATGCAAAAAACCGCCCCATAGGCAGCAGTGGGGACACCTGGGAGCCCCCCCAGGACAAACCTGTGACCCTGAGGAACTGGGCAGACTGGGAGGGGCCCCCAAATCCCCCCCAGTGTCCCCAAGTCCCCCCAGTGTCCCCAAATACTCTCCCGGTGTCCCCAAATCCCCTCCCAGCCCCTCCCAAACTCTTCCCAGTCCCTCCCAGTCCCCCCCAGTGTCCCCAGATTCTCTCCCAGTGTCCCCAGATCCCCTCCCAGCCCCTCCCAGTGTCCCCATAACCTCTCCCAGTGTCCCCAAATCCCCTCCCAGTCTCTCCCAGTCCCTCCCAGTGTCCCCAAATCCCCCGCAGTGTCCCCAGATCCCCTCCTGGTGTCCCCAAATCCCCTCCCAGTGTCCCCAGATCCCCTCCCAGTGTCCCCAAATCCTCTCCTGGTGTCCCCAAATCCCCTCCCAGTGTCCCCAGATCCCCTCCCAGTGTCCCCAGATCCCCCCCCCCAGCCCCTCCCAGTGTCCCCAGATCCCCACCCAGTGTCCCCAGATCCCCCGCAGTGTCCCCAGATCCCCTCCTGGTGTCCCCAAATCCCCTCCCAGTGTCCCCAGATCCCCTCCCAGTGTCCCCAAATCCTCTCCTGGTGTCCCCAAATCCCCTCCCAGTGTCCCCAGATCCCCTCCCAGTGTCCCCAGATCCCCCCCCCCCAGCCCCTCCCAGTGTCCCCAGATCCCCACCCAGTGTCCCCAGATCCCCCGCAGTGTCCCCAGATCCCCTCCCAGCGCTCCCAGTACCGGCGTCGCGGGTGTCGATGATGAAGTGGGCGGGCTGGAACGTCGTCCCCTGGCTCAGGCCGGGTCCCCTCAGGCGCACGCGGGAGGCGTCACCGAGCTCGGCCTGGCTGATGGTGACGGCGATGGGACTGCGGGGCAGCGGCTGGCCGCCCCGCGTGACGTGGACCAGGTGCTCCCCCACCTCCTGCGGGACAAACGAGATCCCTGCGGGGACAGGGGCCGTCACACGTGGGCACGGGGACACAGGGACGTGTCACACACGGGGACGTGTCACACGTGGGGACAGGGACAGGGACACGGACATGTCACACACGGGGACGTGTCACACGTGGGGATAGGGACATGGGGAGAGGGACGTGTCACACACGGGCACGGGGACAGGGACAGGGACACAGGACGTGTCACACACAGGGACGTGTCACACGCGGGGACAGGGACAGGGACACAGGGACAAGGACACAGGGACGTGTCACACGTGGGGACAGGGACAGGGACACAAGGACGTGTCACACACAGGGACGTGTCACACGTAGGGACAGGGACACGTCACATATAGGGACAGGGACATGGGGACAGGGACGTGTCACACGTGGGGACAAGGACATGGACAAGGATAGGGATACAGGGTACAATGTCCCCAGTGATGTCCCCAGTGTCCCCTCACCCAGGTGGCCGTTCCTCAGCCGTTTCAGCTGGCAGGGCCCCGTGTCCCCAGTGTCCCCAGTGTCCCCATGATGTCCCCAGAGGTGTCCCCTCACCCAGGTGGCCGTTCCTCAGCCGTTTCAGCTGGCAGGGCTCCTTGCGGCCCGAGGGCGCGGTGACGCTGGCGCTCAGCTGGCTCAGGTCGCTCTCGCCGATGTCCAGCGGGATCTCGGCCGAGGCGCCCACCTTCAGGTGGGACTGGCGCAGGGAATCGTCACCTGCGGGGACAGCACGGTGTCACCGAGGGGGCACTGGGGACACCAGGGTGTCACTGAGGGGTCACCAGCGGTCGCCGAGAGGGTTTTCCACATTTTTTTTTCAGGTTTTTTGGGGGTTTCTTCAAGATTTTGGGGGGTTTTTTTCCATATTTTTGGGATTCCCACCTGTGATCCTGGCGGTGAAGGGGCTCCCTGCGATGTCCCTGTGACCCCAGGTGTGTTTTTCTCACATTTTGGAGTTTTTTGGGGGGTTTTTGGGGTTTTTTTCACCTGTGATCGTGGCGGTGAAGGGGCTCCCTGCGATGTGCCCGTGACCCCAGGTGTGTTTTTCTCACATTTTGGGGGTTTTTTTTTGGGGTTTTTGGGGTTTTTTCACCTGTGATCCTGGCGGTGAAGGGGCTCCCTGCAATGTGCCCGTGACCCCAGGTGTGTTTTTCTCACATTTTGGGGGTTTTTTGGGGTTTTTGGGGTTTTTTCACCTGTGATCCTGGCGGTGAAGGGGCTCCCTGCGATGTGCCCGTGACCCCAGGTGTGTTTTTCTCACATTTTGGGGGTTTTTTTTGGGGTTTTTGGGGTTTTTTCACCTGTGATCCTGGCGGTGAAGGGGCTCCCTGCAATGTGCCCGTGACCCCAGGTGTGTTTTTCTCACATTTTGGGGGTTTTTTTGGGGTTTTTGGGGTTTTTTCACCTGTGATCCTGGCGGTGAAGGGGCTCCCTGCGATGTGCCCGTGACCCCAGGTGTGTTTTTCTCACATTTTGGGGGTTTTTTGGGGTTTTTGGGGTTTTTTCACCTGTGATCCTGGCAGTGAAGGGGCTCCCTGCGATGTGCCCGTGACCCCAGGTGTGTTTTTCTCACATTTTGGGGGTTTTTTTTTGGGATTTTTGGGGTTTTTTCACCTGTGATCCTGGCAGTGAAGGGGCTCCCTGCGATGTGCCCGTGACCCCAGGTGTGTTTTTCTCACATTTTGGGGGTTTTTTTTGGGATTTTTGGGGTTTTTTCACCTGTGATCCTGGCAGTGAAGGGGCTCCCTGCGATGTGCCCGTGACCCCAGGTGTGTTTTTCTCACATTTTGGGGGTTTTTTTTGGGATTTTTGGGGTTTTTTCACCTGTGATCCTGGCAGTGAAGGGGCTCCCTGTGATGTGCCCGTGACCCCAGGTGTGTTTTTCTCAGATTTTGGGGTTTTTTGGGGGGTTTTTTTTTGGGTTTTTGGGGTTTTTTCACCTGTGATCCTGGCGGTGAAGGGGCTCCCTGCGATGTGCCCGTGACCCCAGGTGTGTTTTTCTCACATTTTGGGGGTTTTTTTGGGGTTTTTGGGGTTTTTTCACCTGTGATCCTGGCGGTGAAGGGGCTCCCTGCGATGTGCCCGTGACCCCAGGTGTGTTTTTCTCACATTTTGGGGGTTTTTTTGGGGTTTTTGGGGTTTTTTCACCTGTGATCCTGGCAGTGAAGGGGCTCCCTGCAATGTGCCCGTGACCCCAGGTGTGTTTTTTCTCACATTTTGGGGGTTTTTTTTGGGATTTTTGGGGTTTTTTCACCTGTGATCCTGGCGGTGAAGGGGCTCCCTGCGATGTGCCCGTGACCCCAGGTGTGTTTTTCTCACATTTTGGGGGTTTTTTTTGGGATTTTTGGGGTTTTTTCACCTGTGATCCTGGCAGTGAAGGGGCTCCCTGTGATGTGCCCGTGACCCCAGGTGTGTTTTTCTCAGATTTTGGGGTTTTTTGGGGGGTTTTTTTTTGGGTTTTTGGGGTTTTTTCACCTGTGATCCTGGCGGTGAAGGGGCTCCCTGCGATGTGCCCGTGACCCCAGGTGTGTTTTTCTCACATTTTGGGGTTTTTTTTTTGGGTTTTTGGGGTTTTTTCACCTGTGATCCTGGCGGTGAAGGGGCTCCCTGCGATGTGCCCGTGACCCCAGGTGTGTTTTTCTCACATTTTGGGGGTTTTTTGGGGTTTTTGGGGTTTTTTCACCTGTGATCCTGGCGGTGAAGGGGCTCCCTGCGATGTGCCCGTGACCCCAGGTGTGTTTTTCTCACATTTTGGGGTTTTTTTTTTTGGGTTTTTGGGGTTTTTTCACCTGTGATCCTGGCGGTGAAGGGGCTCCCTGCGATGTGCTTGTCGTTGTACTTGACCACGATGCCGTAGTCCCCGGGCAGCACGGGCAGGTAGGACACGGAGCACGTCCCGTCCCCGTTGTCCTGGCAGCTGATCTCGGCCTTGGAGGGACCCTCGACGGCCAGGGACAGCCCCCCTGGGGACAGGGACACAGTTAGGGACAGCCTGGGGACAGGGACAGACCCCTGGGGACAGGGACAGACCCCTGGGGACAGGGCCACTCTGGGGACCCTCTTCTACCAAGGGCTGTTGACCCCTTCTGGAAGGCTGGGGACCTCTGGGATGGGCTGGCGTCCCCTCAAAGTTCTCCCAGTGTCCCCAGTGTCCCCGGTGTCCCCAGTGTTCCCAATGCCCCTGCAGTGTCCCCAGCATCCCCACGGTGTCCCCGGTGTCCCCCCAGTGTCCCCAGCGTTCCCCCAGTGTCCCTGCAGTGTCCCCACGGTGTCCCCGGTGTCCCTGCAGTGTCCCCGGTGTCCCCAGTGTCCCTGATGTCCCCACGGTGTCCCCGGTGTCCCTGCAGTGTCCCCAGTGTCCCCACTGTCCCCCCAGTGTCCCCAGTGACCCTGCAGTGTCCCTGCAGTGTCCCCGGTGTCCCCCCAGTGTCCCCGGTGTCCCTGCAGTGTCCCCGGTGTCCCCGGTGTCCCCCCAGTGTCCCCGGTGTCCCTGCAGAGTCCCCGGTGTCCCCGGTGTCCCTGCAGTGTCCCCAGTGTCCCCGGTGTCCCCGGTGTCCCCGGTGTCCCCCCAGTGTCCCCGGTGTCCCTGCAGAGTCCCCAGTGTCCCCCGGTGTCCCCGGTGTCCCCAGTGTCCCCCCAGTGTCCCCGGTGTCCCTGCAGTGTCCCCAGTGTCCCCGGTGTCCCCGATGTTCCCGGTGTCCCTGCAGAGTCCCCAGTGTCCCCGGTGTCCCCGGTGTCCCTGCAGAGTCCCCAGTGTCCCCGGTGTCCCCGATGTTCCCGGTGTCCCTGCAGAGTCCCCAGTGTCCCCGGTGTCCCCGGTGTCCCCGATGTCCCCAGTGTCCCCGGTGTCCCCGGTGTCCCCCCAGTGTCCCCGGTGTCCCCCCAGTGTCCCCGGTGTCCCCAATGTCCCCAGTGTCCCCGGTGTCCCCGGTGTCCCCAGTGTCCCCGATGTCCCCGGTGTCCCTGCAGAGTCCCCAGTGTCCCCGGTGTCCCCGGTGTCCCCGGTGTCCCCGGTGTCCCCGGTGTCCCCCCAGTGTCCCCGGTGTCCCCGGTGTCCCCGGTGTCCCCGGTGTCCCACCCTCCCCGGCGTCCTTGGTGCACACGGTGAAGGTGGCCGGGCGGTTGACGGTGCCGTGGGTCAGGCCGGGCCCGTAGGCCGTGACGTGCCCACTGTTCACATAGTCCACGTAGAACTGCAGGGGGCTGCCTGGGGGGGACACAAACGGGGACACGGGGGGGTCACACAGCGTCCTGAGCCCCCCCACTTTGTCCCCAAATCCCCCACATTGTCCCCAAATCCCCCACGGCGACGACGACCCCAAAAAATCCCCCAAAAGTCACCCCTGTGTGACACTCTAGAACTGCAGGGGGCTGCTTGGGGGGGACAGAAATGGGGACACGGGGGGGGGGGGGGTCAGGGGACATCCTGAACCCCCCACGGTGTCCCCACATTGTCCCCAAATCCCCCATGGTGTCCCCAAATCCCCCACGGTGACAACGACCCCAAAAAATTCCCCCAAAAGTCACCCCCCCATGTGACCCCCATAATCCACGCCGGACTGGGGGAGGCTGCCTGGGTGGCTGCCTTTGCCCTCAAATCCCCCAAAACTCCTCAAAACCCTCCCGAAAGTCACTCCTGGCCACCTCCCCGGGTTCCAAGCACCCCCAAAATTCCCAAAAATTCCCAAAAAATCCCGATCCCCACCGGGGATGTGGACGCTGTCACAGCGGATGTCCATCTCGTGCAGCCCAAAATCCCCCCAAAACTCCTCAAATCCCCCCCAAAAACCCCCCAAAATTCACTCCTGGCTGCTCCCCCGGGGTTCCAAACACCCCCAAACTCCCCAAAATTCCCAAAATTCCCCAAATTCCCGATCCCCACCGGGGATGTGGATGCTGTCACAGCGGATGTCCATCTCGTGCAGCCAAAATCCCCCCAAAACTCCTCAAATCTCCCCCCAAAAACCCCCCAAAATTCACTCCTGGCTGCTCCCCCGGGGTTCCAAACACCCCCAAACTCCCCAAAATTCCCAAAATTCCCCCAAATTCCCCAAATTCCCGATCCCCACCGGGGATGTGGATGCTGTCACAGCGGATGTCCATCTCGTGCAGCCAAAATCCCCCCAAAACTCCTCAAATCCCCCCCAAAAACCCCCCAAAATTCACTCCTGGCTGCTCCCCCGGGGTTCCAAACACCTCCAAACTCCCCAAAATTCCCAAAATTCCCCCAAATTCCCCAAATTCCCGATCCCCACCGGGGATGTGGATGCTGTCACAGCGGATGTCCATCTCGTGCAGCCCGGCCTCGCTGGGCGCGAAGCGCACGGTCACCGTCCCGTCCTTGTTGTCCGTGATGTCCGGGGTGGCCACCTTGCCCGAGGGCATCCGCACCTCACCTGGGGGGACACCTGGGATTAGGGACACCTGGGGACACCTGGGGACACCTGGGGACACCTGGGACAGCTGGGGACACCTGGGGACAGCTGGGGACACCTGGGACACCTGGGGACACCTGGGACACCTGGGACACCTGGGGACAGCTGGGGACAGCTGGGGACAGCTGGGACAGCTGGGGACACCTGGGGACACCTGGGGACACCTGGGACACCTGGGGACAGCTGGGGACAGCTGGGGACAGCTGGGGACACCTGGGACACCTGGGGACACCTGGGGACACCTGGGGACACCTGGGACACCTGGGGACAGCTGGGGACAGCTGGGGACACCTGGGGACACCTGGGACACCTGGGGACACCTGGGGACAGCTGGGACAGCTGGGGACACCTGGGGACAGCTGGGACAGCTGGGGACACCTGGGGACACCTGGGGACAGCTGGGGACAGCTGGGGACACCTGGGGACAGCTGGGACAGCTGGGGACAGCTGGGGACAGCTGGGACAGCTGGGGACAGCTGGGGACAGCTGGGGACACCTGGGACACCTGGGGACAGCTGGGACACCTGGGGACACCTGGGACACCTGGGGACAGCTGGGACAGCTGGGGACACCTGGGGACACGTGGGGACACCTGGGGACAGCTGGGGACAACTGGGACAGCTGGGGACACCTGGGGACACCTGGGACACCTGGGACACCTGGGGACAACTGGGACACCTGGGGACAGCTGGGGACACCTGGGACACCTGGGGACAGCTGGGGACAACTGGGACACCTGGGGACACCTGGGGACACCTGGGACACCTGGGACACCTGGGGACAACTGGGACACCTGGGGACACCTGGGGACACCTGGGACACCTGGGACACCTGGGGACAACTGGGACACCTGGGGACAGCTGGGGACAGCTGGGGACAGCTGGGGACACCTGGGACACCTGGGAGGGACCTGAGAACACCTGGGGACACCTTGGGGACAACTCAGAGGTTTTTTGGGCTGATTTTGAGGCATTTTGAGGCTGGTTTGGGGGTGGTTTTTTGAGATGTTTTTGGGGTGATTTCGTTGCAGTTTTGGGGTGGGATTGGACTGATCTTGAGGTATTTCGGGGCTGATTTTGAGATATTTTGGGGCTGATTTTGAGGTATTTTTGGGGCTAGTTTTGAGGTATTTTGGGGCTGGTTTTGAGGTATTTTTGGGGCTGATTTTGAGGTATTTTGGGGCTGGTTTTGAGGTATTTTTGGGGCTGATTTTGAGGTATTTTGGGGCTAGTTTTGAGGTATTTTGGGGCTGGTTTTGAGGTATTTTGGGGCAGATTTTGAGGTATTTTTGGGGCAGATTTTGAGGTATTTTTGGGGCAGAATTTGAGATATTTTTAGGCTGATTTTGAGACATTTTTGGGGCTAGTTTTGAGGTATTTTGGGGCTGGTTTTGAGGTATTTTTGGGGCTAGTTTTGAGGTATTTCAGGGCTGATTTTGAGGTATTTCGGGGCTGGTTTTGAGGTATTTCAGGGCTGATTTTGAGATATTTTGGGGCTGATTTTGAGGTATTTTTGGGGCTAGTTTTGAGGTATTTTGGGGCTGGTTTTGAGGTATTTCGGGGCTGGTTTTGAGGTATTTCGGGGCTGGTTTCGGGGCTGCTTTGGGTCCCCCCCACCCCCCGAATCCAGGCTGTGCCCCCTCACCCGTGATCTCGCCCTTCTTGATGGTGAAGGGGATGACGAGGTCGAAGGGTCGCAGCCCGGCCATGTCCAGCCCGTTGACCCCCAGCAGCGGCCGGTCCGTGGCCTGGGGGGGCACCCAGGGTCAGCACCCCCCCAAAAACCCCACAGCTCACCCCAAACCCCCGTTTTTCACCCCGTTCTTCCCATTTTCTCTCAATTTTTTCCCCATTTTTCCCCCTGTTTCACTCACCAAGGGGCTGTTGGGGACGTGCTCCCCCCCCGAACCTCACACAGATCCCAGATTTCCCCACAGTTATTCCCGTTTTTTCCCCCGTTTTCACCCCATTTCTCCCCATCTTCCCCCCATTTTCACTCACCATGACCTGGAAGGGGCTGTTGGGGACGTGCTCCCCCCATCATTCCCATTTTTCACCCTCTTTTACCCCGTTTTTTCCCATTTTTCCCCATTTTCTCTCCGTTTTTCTCCCCATTTTCACTCACCATGACCTGGAAGGGGCTGTAGGGGACGTGCTCACCCCATCATTCCCATTTTTCACCCTCTTTTACCCCGTTTTTTCCCATTTTCCCCCCATTTTCACTCACCATGACCTGGAAGGGGCTGTTGGGGATGTACTCTCCCCCAGACCCCACACATAACATGTATTTCCCCCATAATTCCCATTTTTACCCCATTTTTTCCCTCATATCTCCACTTCTACCCGGATTTTTCCCAGTTTTTTCCGCATTTTCTTTCAATTTTTTCCCATTTTTGCCCCGTTTCACTCACCATGACCTGGAAGGGGCTCTTGGGGACGTGCTCCCCCCATCATTCCCATTTTTCACCCTCTTTTCCCCGTTTTTTTCCCATTTTCGCCCCATTTTCACTCACCATGACCTGGAAGGGGCTGTTGGGGATGTACTCTCCCCCAGACCCCACACATACCATGTATTTCCCCCATAATTCCCATTTTTACCCCATTTTTTCCCTCATATCTCCACTTTTACCCAAATTTTCCCCAGTTTTTTCCCCATTTTCTTTCAATTTTTTCCCATTTTTGCCCCGTTTCACTCACCATGACCTGGAAGGGGCTCTTGGGGATGTGCTCCCCCCGAACTTGACGCAGATCCCAGATTTGACCCCAACAATTCCCATTTTCCCCATTTTCTCCCTCTTTTTTTCCCATTTTTCCCCATTTTCTCTCCGTTTTTCTCCCCGTTTCACTCACCATGACCTGGAAGGGGCTGTTGGGGATGTGCTCCCCGCCGAACCTGACGCAGATGACGTACTTCCCGGGCTGCGGGGCCGTGTAGAAGATGTCGAAGGTGCCGTCGGGGTTCTCCACCACGTCCACGTCCACCTCGGAGCCGTCGGGCGTGCACACCGAGCACGTCACCTTGCCCTTGCCGGCCGCCTTGGCGTCCACCGTGATCAGGGTCTGCTCGCCCAGCTGGATCGTGGGGCCCAGGCCTGGTCCTAAGGGAGCTGCGGGTCAAAACGGGGCCGGGGAACCCCAAACGGGGCCGGGGAACCCAAAATGGGGACAGGAAACCCAAAATGGGGACAGGGAAACCAAAACAGGGCTGGGGAAACCAAAACGGGGACATTGAAACCCAAAACGGGGCCGGGGAAACCAAAATGGGGACAGAGAACTCAAAATGGGGCCAGGGAAACCAAAATGGGGCCAGGGAAACCAAAATGGGGACAGGGAACTCAAAATGGGGCCAGGAAACCCAAAACGGGGCTGGGGAACCCAAAATGGGGACAGGGAAACCAAAATGGGGACAGGGAACTCAAAATGGGGACAGGGAAACCAAAACAGGGCTGGGGAACCCCAAACGGGGCTGGGGAACCCAAAATGGGGACAGGGAAACCAAAATGGGGACAGGGAACTCAAAATGGGGACAGGAAATCCAAAATGGGAACAGGAAACCCAAAACAGGGCTGGGGAACCCCAAAATGGGGACAGGGAAACCAAAACGGGGACAGGGAAACCAAAACAGGGCTGGGGAAACCAAAACGGGGACACTGAAACCCAAAATGGGGACAGGGAACTCAAAATGGGGACAGGAAATCCAAAATGGGGACAGGGAAATCAAAATGGGGACAGGGAACTCAAAATGGGGCCAGGAAACCCAAAACGGGGCTGGGGAACCCAAAATGGGGACAGGGAAACCAAAATGGGGACAGGGAACTCAAAATGGGGACAGGGAAACCAAAACAGGGCTGGGGAACCCCAAACGGGGCCGGGGAACCCAAAATGGGGACAGGGAAACCAAAACGGAACCAGGGAAATCAAAATGGGGCTGGGGAACCCAAAATGGGGACAGGGAAACCAAAACAGGGCCGGGGAAACCAAAATGGGGACAGGGAAACCAAAATGGGGACAGGGAACTCAAAATGGGGACAGGAAATTCAAAATGGGGACAGGGAACTCAAAACGGGGCCAAGGAACCCCAAACAGGGGCAGGAAACCCAAAACGGGGACAGGGAAACCAAAATGGGGACAGGGAACTCAAAATGGGCCCAGGAACCCCAAAATGGGCCCAGGAACGCCAAAATAATCCTCTTTGGGGTCACCATGGTGGGATCCCCTTGGGGGTCCCTCACCCTTGATTGGGGGGGGGGGGTCCTACATCATTAAATTGGGCGATTGTCTCATTAATTGAGGTCATGGAGGTCTCCCACCATTAATTTTGGGGGGTCCCCATCATTAATTGAGGCCATGGAGGTCTCCCACCATTAATTTTGGGGGGTCCCCATCATTAATTGAGGCCATGGAGGTCTCCCACCATTAATTTTAGGTGGGTCCCCATCATTAATTGAGGCCATGGAGGTCTCCCACCATTAATTTTGGGGGGTCCCCATCATTAATTGAGGCCATGGAGGTCTCCCATCATTAATTTTGGGGGTCCCCATCATTAATTGAGGCCATGGAGGTCTCCCACCATTAATTTTGGGGGTCCCCATCATTAATTGAGGCCATGGAGGTCTCCCATCATTAATTTTGGGGGTCCCCATCATTAATTGAGGCCATGGAGGTCTCCCACCATTAATTTTGGGGGGTCCCCATCATTAATTGAGGTCATGGAGGTCTCCCATCATTAATTTTGGGGGGTCCCCATCATTAATTGAGGTCATGGAGGTCTCCCATCATTAATTTTGGGGGTCCCCATCATTAATTGAGGTCATGGAGGTCTCCCACCATTAATTTTGGGGGGGTCCCCCATCATAAAACCGGGGGCTTCCCCCATCATTAACTGAGTTTCAATAATTTGGGGGGGGTCCCCCCTCATTAATCGGGTCCCTCCCACGCCAACCCTCCCCCCCTGCCCTGTTTTCTCCCCCTCCCCTCCACGCAGGGACGTTTTTTGGGGTGCCAAGGGGGGCTCTGGCCATGCTCCCCCCCCCAAACCAAGCCGTGCTCTTACCTAAGCCGTGACCTCCGATGGAAACTACAGCGTGAGGGGGGGTGGTGGGCGTGGGGGGGGGGGGTGGGCGTGGGGTGGGCAGAGAAGCAAGAAATCCAGTGAGACACAGCCGTGAGACCCCCCAAAACCCCCCCAAAAACCCCCAAAAACCCCCCCAAAACCCCCCCATTTCCCCCGCCTTTAGTGCAGCCGTGCCCCTCTCCCCGCAGGGTCGCGCCCCCCCCCCCGTTCCTGAGGAGGTTTTCGCGGTGGTTTCTCCCACTCCTGAGGTGGCATGCCCCATTTCAGGGGTGGAGGGGGGGGGATCCCCCATCATTTTCAAGGTGTTTTCTCCCCCGTTTTTGAGGTGTTTTCTCCCAATTTCGAGAGGGGTTTTGTCCCCCCCCCCGGTTTCGGGGCTCACCGGTGACCGTGCACTTGCTGGCGTCGCCGGTGGGCACGGCCCGGATGCGGTAAGGGGAGTAGGGGATCTCGTCCCCCCCGTATTTGATGAGGATGGTGTAGCGACCCGTCATGTCCGGCACGTAGGACACGGTGTAGGTGCCGTCCTGGTTGTCTCGGATCGAGGCTTTCTTAGGCTTCCCCTCGGGATCCTGAGGGGAAAAAAAGCAGGAATTTCGGCTGTTGATGAGGTGAGAATGGGAATTTGGGCGGTTTCGGGGTGTGGGGTTGGATTTCAGGGCTGGGAGAAAGGATCCCAGAGCTCCCGGGTGTGGCCGCGCTCCCTTGGCTTTTCCCTCAGGATTCTGAGGGGGAAAATTCACAATTTTAGTCATTGGTGAGGTGAGAATGGGAATTTGGGCTGGTTTTGGGGTGTGGGGTTGGATTTCAGGGCTGGGAGAAAGGATCCCAGAGCTCCCGGGTGTGGCCGTGCGCCCTCGGCTTTTCCCTCAGAATCCTGAGGGAAAAAAGTGGGAATTGCGGCAGCTGGTGGGGAGAGAACGGGAATTTTGGTGGTTGGGAGGTGGAAAAACAAGAATTTGGGCAGTTTGGGGGTTTCTTTTAGGGCTGAGAAAGAGAATCCCAGAGCTCCCGGGCGGCGTTTCCCCTCAGGATCCCGCGCGGATCCAGCACCAACCACCCCCCCAAACCTCAAAGCAACCACCACCACCGACCCCCCCCCCCTTCCCCAACACATCCCACCTCCTCCAAACCCCCCAAAAAACCCCCCAAAGTTCCTCCCCCAGACCCCAAACCCCCGGGCACCGTGATCTGCACGGCCAGCAGCCCCTCGCCGGCGTCCTTGGCGTCGATGGTGAACTCCACGGGCAGACTGGCCGGCACCCCGGTGGTGTTGAGGCCGGGGCCGCTGGCCCGAACTTTGCTGGCGTCGTGCGTGGGCAGCGCCTTCACCTTGAAAGGGCTTTGGGGAGGGATTTTGGGGGAGGGGTGAGGGTCAGGACACCCCAAAACACCTTCTGGAGACCCCACCCTCCTTCCAAAGAGTGTCCCTCGGAGCTCACCTGCGCGGCACCTCCTGGTCGCCGTAGCGCACGGAGATGCTGTAGGGCCCCTCACGGGATGGGACGTAGGAGACGCGCTGCGTCCCGTCCCCGTTGTCTGCCACGTCCACGGGCTCCAGCACGCCTGCGAGAGGATAAATTGGGGGTGTTTCGATCCCCAAATCCCACAGGGCAGCCCCAAAATCCCGCCGAGTGCCTCAGGAGCTCACAGGGCACCCCAAGAGCCCGCAGGATGCCCCAGGAGCTGCTAAGGAGCAATTCAAACCCGCTCAAAACCGCCAATAACCCACAGGATCCCGCTCAAAACCTCCGAGGAATCCCCCAAATGCCCCCAGAAACCCCAAATTCCACAAAAAACTCTTCAAAGCCCCACCAAATCCCACTAAACGCTCGCCAAATCCCCCTCAAACCCTCCCCAAACCCCCTCAAACCCTCCCTGAATCCCTCAGAACCCTCCGAGATCCCACTCCAAACTTCCAAACCCTCTCAAAAATCCCTCAAATCCCACAAAACCCCCTCAAAACCTCCCCAAATCCCACAAAACTCCCCCCAAAATCCCAGGAATTGCCCCGTGCTGACCTTTGGGGCCCTGGACTTTGACGTCCAGCGGGGCCACGCCGGCCTTGGAGGTGTCCACGGTGAAGGTCTGGGGGACGTTGGCGCGGACGTGGCCGGGGGTCAGGCCGGGACCCCCACAGGACACCCGGGACGCGTCCACCACGTCCGACACGGGCACCTGGAACGGGCTCCCTGCCACCGTTTGGGGGGAAAAACAGGAATTAGGGGATGCCGGGGGGGGAAAACAGGAATTAGGGGATGTGGGGTGGAAGAACCTGGGATTTAGGGGATGTGGAGTAGGGTTGGGAGGAAAACTGGGATTTATGGGGGGAAAAAACCAGGATTTAGGGAATGTGGGATGGGTTTGGGGTCACCAGGGGGGGAAAGATTTAGGGGTCACCAGGGGAAACCTCCCCCACTATCTTAAAAATCCAACAAAATCCCCCCAATACCTCCCATAAAACCCCCCGAATTTAAAACCTTCGAAAATCGCCCGAAAAACTACCCCCCCCAAAAAAATCACCCGAAGAACTCCCGAAACATCCCCCGAAAATCCCCTAAAAAAAAACCTCAAAAAAATCCCCCCAAAATTCAAACAAAAAAATTCCCAGAAAATCACCCGAAAATAATTCCCCCTCCAAAAAAAAAAATTCCCCAAAAATTCCCCAAAATTCCCCCAGCTCCCCAGGGCTCACCGGGGACCTGGTGGCCGCCGTAGGTGACGTTGAGGCTGTAGGTGCCGGGCTCGTAGGGCACGTACTCCACGGAGCAGCTGCCGTCCTTGTTGTCCGTGCACGACATCTTGGCTTCTGAGGGTCCCTCCACGGCCAGCCCCAACCCGCCCGTGCCAGCCCCTCTGGAAAACGGGATTTGGGGTCACAAGGGGGAGATTTGGGGGGAAAACGGGAGGTGGGGTCACAAGGGGGGGGAGGTTTGTGGAAGGAAAGTGGATTTTCGGGCTCGTCACGGTCAGGTTTGGGGAATAAAGGGGGTTGAGGTAGTGAGGGAGGAGGAGATTTGGGTTTGGGCAATTCCAGTTGGGACTTTGGGAATTCCTGCTGGGATTTGGGCAATTCCCGTCGGGATTTGGGCAATTCCTGTTGGGATTTTGAGATTTCCCGTTGGGATTTGGGCAACTCCTGTTGGGATTTTGAGATTTCCTGTTGGGATTTGGGCAACTCCTGTTGGGATTTTGAGATTTCCCGTTGGGATTTGGGCAATTCCTGTTGGGATTTTGAGATTTCCTGTTGGGATTTGGGCAACTCCTGTTGGGATTTTGAGATTTCCCGTTGGGACTTTGGGAATTCCTGTTGGGATTTGGGCAATTCCTGTTGGAATTTTGAGATTTCCTGTTGGGATTTTGAGATTTCCCGTTGGGATTTTGAGATTTCCCGTTGGGATTTTGAGATTTCCCATTGGGATTTTGGGAATTCCTGTTGGGATTTTGAGATTTCCCGTTGGGATTTTGAGATTTCCCGTTGGGATTTTGGGAATCCCCGTTGGGATTTGGGCAACTCCTGTTGGGATTTTGGGAATTTCTTTTGGGAATTCTCATTGGGATTTTGAGATTTCCTGTTGGGATTTTGGGAATCCCCTTTGGGATCTGGGCAACCCCCGTTGGGATTTTGGGAATTCCCATCGGGCTCTCACCGCGTCTCCACGGTGAATTTGTTGGGTTGGTTGGTGGTGCCGCTCTGGATGCCGGGGCCGTGCACCCGCACCCGCGTGGGGTCACAGCCCTCGGTGACGGGGACACGGAACGGGCTCAGCGGCACCGGGGACCCCCCGTAGGTCACGTCCACCGTGTGCAGGCCTGGGAGGGGACAGGGCACCTCAAATCCAACAAATATCCCACCAAATCCAACCAAATCCCACCCCAAGTCCCCCAAAGTCCCCCAAATCCCTTAGAATCCCTCAAAACCCACCAAAAATCCCCCCAAAATCCCTCAAAATCCCCCCGAATGCTACAAAATCATCTCAAATCCCTCAAAATCTCTCCAAGTCCCCACAAAATCTTTTCAGAATTCCTCAAAGTCGCCCCATAGCCTACAAAATCCCTCAAAGTTTCCCACGAAAAGACCTCGAAATTCCCCTGAAGTTCTCCCAAACGCCCCCCAAACCCCGGGCGCGCTCACCCTCCTCGTAGGGCGTGTACTCCACGTGGTAGGTGCCGTCACCCCGGTCCTCCACGAAGGTCTCGGTGACGTTTCCGGAGGGGTTGGACACCAGGGCCTTGACATGGGGACCCCCGGCCTTGGCCACGGCCCGGGCATCCACCTCGAACTCGGTCACGGCCTCGCGGAACACGCCTGGGGCGGGAAACGGGGTTGGGGTGAACGGGGTCGTCTTCCAACCCAACTGGACCCAAGTGAACCCAACCCAGCTCATCTCAACTCATCCCAACCCAACTCATCTCAACCCAATCCAACTCAACCCAACCAACCCAACTCAACTCATCCCAACCCAATCCAACTCAACTCAACCAACCCAACTCATCCCAACCCAACCCAATCCAACTCAACCCAACCAACCCAACCCAACTCATCCCAACCCAACCCAATCCAACTCAACTCAACCCAACCAACCCAAACCAACTCATCCCAACTCAACTGAACTCAGTTCAACCCAATCCAACTCAACCCAACCAACCCAACCCAACTCATCCCAACCCAACCCAATCCAACTCAACCCAACCAACCCAACCCAACTGAACTCAGTTCAACCCAACCCAACTCAACTCAATTCAACCCAACCAACCCAACCCAACTGAACTCAGTTCAACCCAACCCAACTCAACTCAATTCAACCCAACCAACCCAATCCAACTCATCCCAACCCAACCAAACCAAACCCCTCCCAACTCAACCCATCCCATCCTCTTCCAACTCAACCCAACCCAACTCATCCCAACTCAACTCGTCCAAACCCAACCCAACCCCTCCACCCCATCCCAAACTCACCCTTCCCCTCCACGCCGGGCCCGTACACCTTGACCCCGGCCGTATCCACGGCGGCCGGCGCCGGCTCCACGCGCACGGTGCTGGGGAAGTGCGGCACGGGCTGCCCGCCATACTCCACGGTGACGGTGTGCACGCCGGCGCTGCGCGGCGTGTAGGCGATGGTGTAAATGCCGTCGCCGTTCTCCTCCACCCTCACGTCCGCCCGCGCCCCGGCCTCCGAGGCGATGCCGATGGTCAGCTCGGCCGTGCCCGCCCGGCTGCAGTCCACCCGGAACCGGCCCGGCTGGCCGGCCGTGGCCTTCTCCAGCCCCGGCCCTTCGCAGGTGACCTTGGAAGGGTCGAACTGCGGCCGGATGGGGGCGCGGAAAGGCGAGCCCGGGATGTGAGCGCCGGCGAAGAGGATGTTGATGTTGTAGTCGCCGGGCTCCGTGGGCAGGTAGGACACGGAGCAGGTGCCGTCGCCGTTGTCCTGGCACTCGATCTTGGCCTCGCAGGGCCCCTCCACGGTCAGCCCCAAACCGCCCGTGCCGGCGCCTTTGGTGTCGATGGTGAACGGGGCTGGAACCCCCGCCAGGCCCCCCTGGAGACCGGGGCCGAAGGCGCGGACCTGGGGGATGGAAACGTTGGGATGGGATGAGTTGGGTGGGATCAGCTGGGTTCAGTTGGCATGCATTGGGTTGAGTTGGGTTGGGTTGGTTGGGATGAGCTGGGATGGGTTGAGTTGAGTTGGGTTGAGTGAGTTGAGTTGGTTGGGATGAGTTGGGTTGGGTTGGTATGGGTTGAGTTGGGTTGGTTGAGTTGGGTTGAGTGAGTTGAGTTGGTTGGGATGAGTTGGGTTGGATTGGTTGGGATGAGTTGGGTTTAGTGAGTTGAGTTGGGTTGGGTTGGATTGGTTGGGGTGAGTTGGGATGAGTTGGGATGGGTTGAGTTGGGTTGAGTGAGTTGAGTTGGGTTGGGTTGGATTGGTTGGGGTGAGTTGGGATGAGTTGGGATGGGTTGAGTTGGGTTGAGTGAGTTGAGTTGGGTTGGATTGGTTGGGATGAGTTGGGTTGGATTGGTTGGGATGAGTTGGGTTGAGTGAGTCGAGTTGGGTTGGGTTGGATTGGTTGGGATGAGTTGGGATGGGTTGGGATGGGTTGAGTTGGGTTGGTTGAGTTGGGTTGAGTGAGTTGAGTTGGATTGGATTGGTTGGGATGAGTTGGGATGGGTTGAGTTCGGTTGAGTGAGTTGAGTTGGGTTGAGTTGGATTGGTTGGGATGAGTTGGGATGAGTTGGGATGGGTTGAGTTGGGCTGGTTGAGTTGAGTTGGGGGTCCCAGGACCTCCACCCCCAGTTCTCCTGCACAAAACAACCCCAAACCCCCCTAAACCCCTTCCCCTGACCTTGGAGGGGTCCGTGGGCGGCACGGCCTCCACCGGGAAGGGGCTGCCGGGCACGGGGACGCCGTCGTAGGTGACCTCGACGCTGTGGGGACCCTCGTCCCGCGGCACGAAGCGCACGGCGCTGCTCTCGGGGGCCGGGCCCGGCTCCACCGTGCACGGGAGCACCTTGCGGGACGGCCCCAAAATGCGGGCGCCCACCTTGCCCTGACCCCCCGCGCCCTTGGCCTTCACCGTGAACTCCTGAGCCTTGCCCACCTCCAGCTCTGAGGGGGACACAAACGGGGGACGGGGGCACAGAGTTAGGGAGGGGAAACGAAATTGGGGAGGGGGAGAACCCAAATCCACCCCGGAACTGGGAGTGGGTCCTGAAATTGGGGAGGGGGATCCCAAAGTTCGGGAGCGGGAAAACCCAAATCCACCCTGAAATTGGGGGTGAGACCAGAAATTGGGGAGGGGGATCCCAAAATTGGGGAGGGGGAGAACCCAAATCCACCCCGAAACTGGGGGTGGGTCCTGAAATTGGGGAGGGGGATCCCAAAATTGGGGAGGGGGAGAACCCAAATCCACCCCGAAACTGGGGGTGGGTCCTGAAATTGGGGAGGGGGATCCCAAAATTGGGGAGGGGGAGAACCCAAATCCACCCCGGAACTGGGAGTGAGACCTGAAATTGGGGAGGGGGATCCCAAAATTGGGGAGGGGGCACAGAGTTAGGGAGGGGAAACGAAATTGGGGAGGGGGAGAACCCAAATCCACCCCGGAACTGGGAGTGGGTCCTGAAATTGGGGAGGGGGGATCCCAAAATTGGGGAGGGGGAGAACCCAAATCCACCCTGAAACTGGGAGTGAGACCTGAAATTGGGGAGGGGGATCCCAAAATTGGGGAGGGGGCACAGAGTTAGGGAGGGGAAACGAAATTGGGGAGGGGGAGAACCCAAATCCACCCCGGAACTGGGAGTGGGTCCTGAAATTGGGGAGGGGGATCCCAAAATTGGGGAGGGGGGAGAACCCAAATCCACCCCGAAACTGGGGGGTGAGACCTGAAATTGGGGAGGGGGATCCCAAAATTGGGGAGGGGGCACAGAGTTAGGGAGGGGAAACGAAATTGGGGAGGGGGAGAACCCAAATCCACCCCGGAACTGGGAGTGAGACCTGAAATTGGGGAGGGGGATCCCAAAATTGGGGAGGGGGAGAACCCAAATCCACCCTGAAACTGGGAGTGAGACCTGAAATTGGGGAGGGGGATCCCAAAATTGGGGAGGGGGAGAACCCAGATCCCAAAATCTGGGGGGGGAGGGGAAACCCGAAACTGGGGAAGGGTACACCAAACCCGAAATCAGGGCGTGCACCCCCAAAATCCAGCGGGAATTAGGGGAGGGGGGGATCCCAAAATTGACCACAGGGAACCCCCAACCCTCCCCCCGTGCCCCTCCTCCCCAAATCCCCCAAAATCCCCCCAAACCCTCGAGACCCCCTCCCCAAAAAAAAACCCCCTGGGGACCCCCCAGTTTCCCCCCTTACTGTCCGTCCAGGCCGGAGATTTTGATCTTGCCCAGGTCCAGCCCCGGGCTGACGCCGACGTTGAAGGGGCTCTTGGGGATGGGGGTCGCCCCCGTAGGTCACCGACACCCCCCAAATTACCCTGGGGGGGGCACAGAGGGGTCGGGGGGGGGCTGGGGATTGGGGGACCCCCCCCTCCCCACCTGAGATGTTCCAGGAGGGTTTGGGGGGGGGGGGCTGGTTTGGGGGTTTCAGGGGGTGTTTGGGGGTTTTTAGGGGTGCAGAGGCAGGTTTTTGGGGGGTTATTTTGGGGTTTGGGGGGGGGAGTTTGGGGTCACAGAGGCAGTTTTGGGGGGTTATTTCCAGTTTGGGGGGTGCCCCACCTGCTGCACAGGTGTGTAGGTGACGGTGTGGGTGGGTTTGGGGTCACAGAGGCAGTTTTTTGGGGTTTCAGGGGATGGTTTGGGGGGTTTTTGGGGTCACAGAAGCAGTTTTTTGGGGGTTATTTCGGGTTTTGGGGTGCCCCACCTGCTGCACAGGTGTGTAGGTGACGGTGTGGGTGGGTTTTGGGTCACAGATGCAGTTTTTGGGGTTTCAGGGGGTGGTTTGGGGGGTTTTTGGGGTCACAGAAGCAGTAGTTTTTGGGGGTTATTTCAGGTTTTGGGGTGCCCCACCTGCTGCACAGGTGTGTAGGTGACGGTGTGGGTGGGTTTGGGGGTTTCAGGGGGTGGTTTGGGGGGTTTTTGGGGTCACAGAAGCAGTTTTTGGGGGTTATTTCAGGTTTTGGGGTGCCCCACCTGCTGCACAGGTGTGTAGGTGACGGTGTGGGTGGGTTTGGGGTTTCAGGGGGTGGTTTTTGGGGTCACAGAGGATGTTTTGGGGTGCCCCACCTGCTGCACAGGTGTGTAGGTGACGGTGTGGGTGGGTTTGGGGGTTTCAGGGGGTGGTTTTTGGGGTCACAGAGGATGTTTTGGGGTGCCCCACCTGCTGCACAGGTGTGTAGGTGACGGTGTGGGTGGGTTTGGGGTTTCAGGGGGTGGTTTTTGGGGTCACAGAGGATGTTTTGGGGTGCCCCACCTGCTGCACAGGTGTGTAGGTGACGGTGTGAGTGCCGTCGTGGTTGTCGGTCACCTGCAGGTCCCTCACGGCCTCGCCCTTGCCCGGCCCCGTCACCTGCACGTCCAGGGCAGCCCTGCCCGCCCCCTTGGTGCTCACCGTGAACTGGGTGGGCTTGCCCAGCTCCACACCTGGGGGGGACCCCGAAACCCCGGTCAGACCCCCCCCCAAAAAACCCCAATTCCTCAAAGAATCCCCCCCAAAAAAACCCCAAATTCCCAAAACCCCTCCCAACCCCATCCAGACTCTCCTGGGAGCTGAGCCTGGGATCCCCAAAACCCCCCCAATTCCCCCCCCCCACCCAGGACCCCCAAATTCCCTCCCCAGCCCCCCTTGGGACCCCCCCCCGAGCCCCCCGAAGCCCCCAGACCCACCGGAGCGGCTCAGGCCGGGCCCCTCGGCCTTGACCTTGCTGGCGTCGTGGGCCGGGTCCACCTTGACCCTGATGGGGCTGCTGGGGGTGGCCTGGGGGGGACAGCGGGGTCAGGGACCCCCCGAGACCCCCCGAGACCCCCAGAGACCCCCCAGAGACCCCCCGAGACCCCCAGAGACCCCCTGAGACCCCCTGAGACCCCCAGAGACCCCCCAAGACCCCACAGAGACCCCCAGAGACCCCCTGAGACCCCCAGAGACCCCCTGAGACCCCCTGAGACCCCCAGAGACCCCCCAGAGACCCCCAGAGACCCCCCAGAGACCACCCTGACCCTGATGGGGCTGCTGGGGGTGGCCTGGGGGGGACAGTGGAGTCAGGGACCCCCAGAGACCCCCCAGAGACCCCTCGAGACCCCCAGAGACCCCCTGAGACCCCCAGAGACCCCCAGAGACCCCCAGAGACCACCCTGACCCTGACGGGGCTGCTGGGGGTGGCCTGGGGGGGGACAGCGGGGTCAGGGACCCCCCCCCAAAGACCCCAGAGACCACCCCCAACATCCCCAGAGATCACTGAGACCACCAGAGATCCTCAGAGACCCCCAGAGACGCCCAAGACCACCCAGAGACCCTCAAGATCACTCTGAGACCCCCCCCAAGCCCACCTGAAGCCCCCAGCCCCACCTGTCCGGCAAAGAGCACCATGATGGTGTGGGACCCACTGACCCCAAAATCCCCCAAACCCCCCAAACCCCCCAGCCCTCCTGAAGCCCCCAAAGCCCCCCAGTGCCCCCAAGCCCACCCGACCCCCCCAAGCCCACCTGAAGCCCCCAGCCCCACCTGTCCGGCGAAGAGCACCATGACAGTGTGGGACCCACTGACCCCAAAATCCCCCCAAACCCCCCCAGCCCTCCTGAAGCCCCCAAAGCCCCCCAGTGCCCCCAAGCCCAGCCGACCCCCCCCAAGCCCACCTGAAGCCCCCAGCCCCACCTGTCCGGCGAAGAGCACCATGATGGTGTGCAGCCCGGCGCCCCGGGGCGTGTATTTCACCGTGAACGTGTCGTTGTCGTTCCTGATGATGTCGAAGTCCAGGTCGGCCTCGGCCGGGCCCACCACGCCCGGGGCGCACTTGATCCCGATGCTGACGTCACCTGGGGAGGGGGGGAGGACACGGGGGGGGGGGGGGGGGGTCAGGGACCCCCAAAATCTCGGGGGGATTCAGCAAAACCACGAACTGACCCCCAAATCCCTCCCAAATGCCCCCAGAGACCTCCAGAGCCCCCCAAATTCTCCCCAGAGCCCCCAAACTCCCCTCAGAGACCTTCAGAGCCCCCTAAATCCTCCCCAGAGCCCCCCAAATGCCCCCCATATCCCCCAAATCCCCCCAGACCCTCCCAGATCCCCCCCAGACCCTTCCAGAGCCCCCCAAATCCCCCCAGACCCTCCCAGATCCCCCCCAGATCCTCCCAGATCCCCCCAGATCCCCCCCATATCCCCCAAATCCCCCCCAGACCCTCCCAGACCCCCCCAAATCCCCCCCAGACCCTCCCAGAGCCCCCCAAATCCCCCCCAGACCCTCCCAGATCCCCCCAAATCCCCCCAGACCCTCCCAGATCCCCCCAAATCCCCCCCAGACCCTCCCAGATCCCCCCAAATCCCCCCCCAGACCCTCCCAGATCCCCCCAAATCCCCCCCAGACCCTCCCAGACCCCCCCCCAAATCCCCCCCAGACCCTCCCAGATCCCCCCCAGACCCTCCCAGACCCCCCCAAATCCCCCCCCAGACGCTCCCAGAGCCCCCCAAATCCCCCCCCAGACCCCCCCAGAGCCCCCCGGCTCCCCCCCAGCCCACCCTGGCCGGCCTCGGTGCAGTCCACGGTGAAGAAGGTCGGCTCCAGCGCCTTGAGCCCCGTCTTGGCCACGCCCGGCCCGAAAACCTTCACCTTGTGGGGGTGACTGCCAGCCCCCACCCCCACCTGCGGGGAAACGGGGTCAGGGGGGCGCCCCAAAAACCGGGGGGGCACCCCCAGACACAAATTCAGAACCTAAAAACCCCCCAAAAAAAGGTTTGAAAACACAAAAACCCCACAGGATTTAGGATCCCCTGAGGAGCCCAGAACCACCAAAATTGGGGTTGAGACCCCAAAAGTGGGGCTGGGACCCCCAAAAGTGGGGCTGGGACCCCCAAAAGTGGGGCTGGGATCCCCTCAAGGAAATCAGGACCACCCAACCCCAAAATTCGGGCTCCCACCTCACCCCAAAAGGGATTTTTGGGACATTTATCTGTGCCAGACCCCCCAAAATCCCAATTTTTGGGGTTTTTTGGGACATTTATCCCCCCCAGAATCCCAATTTTTGGGGTTTTTTGTGACATTTATCCCCCCCAGAATCCCAATTTTTGGTTTTTTTTGTGACATTTATCCTCCCCAGACTCCCAATTTTTGGGGTTTTTTGGGACATTTATCCCCCCCAAACCCCCCAGAATCCCAATTTTGGGGGTTTTTTGGGACATTCAGCCCCCCCAACTCCCCACTGGGGGCTCCCCTCACCCGGAAGGGGCTCTGGGGGATGTTGACGCCCCCCCAGGACACCATGGCCGTGTGTTTCAGCGCTTTTTTGGGGGTGTAGGAGCAGCTGAAGGTCCCGTTCCCGTTGTCCTTCACCGCCACGTCCACGGGGCTCCCCTCAGCGTCCTGGGGGAGCCCGAAAAAGGGGGGTCAGGACCCCCAAAACCCACCCCCAAATCCCCCCGAAAATCTGACGGGGATCGGCCTCAAAAATGCTTTGGGGACGTCCAGAGCGTTCCCAAAAATCAGCTGAGACTCCCCAAAACCTTTCAAATCTCCCCCAAAATGCCCCAAAACCGCTCTCAAACCCCCCAAACCCCTCTCAAACGCCCCCAAATCCCCCAAATTCCTCTCAAACCTCCCCAATTCCTCTCAATCCCCCCCCAAATCCCCCAAATTCCTCTCAATCCTCCCCAAATCCCCCAAATTCCTCTCAAATCCCCCAAATTCCTCTCAAACCCCCCAAATTCCTCTCAATCCCCCCCCAAATCCCCCAAATTCCTCTCAATCCCCCCCCAAATCCCCCAAATTCCTCTCAATCCCTCCCAAATCCCCCAAATTCCTCTCCAACCCCCCCAAATCCCCCAAATTCCTCTCAATCCCTCCCAAACCCCCCAAATTCCTCTCAATCCCCCCCAAATTCCTCTCAATCCCCCCCAAATCCCCCAAATTCCTCTCAATCCCTCCCAAATCCCCCAAATTCCTCTCAATCCCCCCCAAATTCCTCTCAATCCCCCCCAAACCCCCCACATTCCTCTCCAACCCCCCAAACCTTGCCCCAAATCCCTCTCTAACCTCCTGAAATCCTTCCCAAATCCCCCCCCCCCCCAAAAATCCCAAACAACTCCCAAAACTCCCCAAATCCAAATTCCCGAAATGTCCCACCTGCCCTTTGAGGTTTTCCTCCCCGCCAAACCCCGCCCCAAACCCTCCTAAAATCCCCCTTAAACTCCCCAAAACCGCCTGAAATGCCCCCAAAATCCCCCCAAATTCCCAACCCCAAATTCCCAAAACTCCAAAAAACTTTCCCAAAACTCTCCAAATTCCCACCCGCGTTTGCACTTGGAGGTTCCCCCTTCCCTCCAACCCATCCCAAACACCCCCAAATCCCCTCTAAACCCCCCAAATTCCCCAAATTCCCGAGATCCCCAAAAAAGTCCCGGAATTCCTGGAATCCCCACCTGCATCTGCACCCTGAGGTTCCCTTTGCCGCCGTGTTTGGCGTCCACGGTGAACTCGGTGGGTTTGTTCAGCACCACCCCCGAGGGCTCCAGCCCCGGGCCCTGCGCCTTCACCTGGGGGAAAATCCGGGAAAAAAATCAGGGAAAATATCCGGGAGAATATCGGCGAAAATTCGGGAAAATTCTAAAACACTGAGGCGGGATTTTGGGGGGATTTGGGGTGGGATTTGGGGGAACTGGGGTGGGATTTTGGGGGATTTGGGGCGGGATTTGGGGTGGGATTTGGGGCAGGATTTTGGGGGATTTGGGGCGGGATTTTGGGGGATTTGGGGCAGAATTTGGGCAGGATTTGGGGTATTTTGGGCAGGATTTTGGGGCAGGATTTGGGGCAGGATTTGGGATATTTTGGGCAGGATTTTGGGGCAGGATTTTGGGGCAGGATTTGGGATATTTTGGGCAGGATTTGGGATATTTTGGGCAGGATTTTGGGGCAGGATTTGGGGCAGGATTTGGGATATTTTGGGCAGGATTTTGGGGCAGGATTTTGGGGCAGGATTTGGGATATTTTGGGCAGGATTTTGGGGCAGGATTTGGGGGCAGGATTTGGGATATTTTGGGCAGGATTTGGGATATTTTGGGCAGGATTTTGGGGCAGGATTTTGGGGTATTTTGGGCAGGATTTTGGGGCAGGATTTGGGGCAGGATTTTGGGGGATTTGGGGCAGGATTTGGGATATTTTGGGCAGGATTTGGGGCAGGATTTGGGGCAGGATTTGGGATATTTTGGGCAGGATTTGGGATATTTTGGGCAGGATTTTGGGGCAGGATTTGGGGCAGGATTTGGGATATTTTGGGCAGGATTTGGATATTTTGGGCAGGATTTTGGGGCAGGATTTGGGGCAGGATTGGGATATTTTGGGCAGGATTTTGGGGCAGGATTTGGGGCAGGATTTGGGATATTTTGGGCAGGATTTTTGGGGCAGGATTTTGGGGCAGGATTTGGGATATTTTGGGCAGGATTTGGGATATTTTGGGCAGGATTTTGGGGCAGGATTTGGGGCAGGATTTGGGATATTTTGGGCAGGATTTTGGGGCAGGATTTTGGGGCAGGATTTGGGATATTTTGGGCAGGATTTGGGATATTTTGGGCAGGATTTTGGGGCAGGATTTTGGGGGATTTGGGGCAGGATTTTGGGGTATTTTGGGCAGGATTTGGGGCAGGTTTGGGCAGGATTTTGGGTTCTTTTGGGCAGGATTTGGGGCAGGATTTGGGGCAGGATTTGGGATATTTTGGGCAGGATTTGGGGCAGGATTTTGGGGCAGGATTTTGGGTTCTTTTGGGCAGGATTTGGGGTCCATCCCACCTTCTCAGGGAAGCAGTCGTTGCTCTGGGGCCGGATCTCGGCCATGAAGGGGCTGCCCCTGATGTCGGCGCCGTCACACAGCACGTGCACGGCGTAGAGCCCCGGCTCCTGCGGCCAGTACCGCACCCGGCCCGAGCCGTCCCCGCCGTCCTCGCACTCCAGCCGGGCCTGAGAGGGGCCCTCCACGGAGAACCCTGCGGGGACACGGGGAGCGGGGTGAGGAAACTGAGATTCGGTGAGAAATCTGGGGGAAAACCAGGATTTGGGGGTGAAAATCCCAAAATCAGTGACAGGAAACCCAAATCCACAGAGAAATCGGGGGGGGGGGGAAATGGGGTTTGGGGCTGAGAGAAACGAAATTCCGTGTGGGAATCCTCCAAAAATCCCTCCCCAAAATCCTCCCCAAACCTCCCTGAAATTACCCAAATCTCACCCAAATCCCCCCAAACCTCCCTGCAATCGCCCAAAATTCCCCCAAATCCCAATTTCCCCCCCCCAAATCTCCCCAAACCTCTCTGAAATCCCAAAAAATCCTCTCAAATCCCCCCAAATCCCAATTTTCCACCCCAAACCTCCCCAAACCTCTCTGAAATCACCAAAAAATCCTCTCAAATCCCCCCTAATCCAATTTCCCACCCCAAATCTCCCCAAACCTCTCTGAAATCCCCAAAAAATCCTCTCAAATCCCCCAAATCCCAATTTTCCCACCCCAAATCTCCCCAAACCTCTCTGAAATCCCAAAAAATCCTCTCAAATCCCCCCAAATCCCAATTTCCCCCCCAAATCTCCCCAAACCTCTCTGAAATCCCCAAAAAATCCTCTCAAATCCCCCCAAATCCCAATTTTCCACCCCAAACCTCCCCAAACCTCTCTGAAATCACCAAAAAATCCTCTCAAATCCCCCCAAAATCCCAATTTTCCACCCCAAACCTCCCCAAACCTCTCTGAAATCCCCCAAATCCCCCAAATCCCTCCCGGCGCCCCCCGAAGCCCCCCCAGTCCCGCTCACCGAGGGTCCCCACGTCGTCCCCGATGGCCTCGACCATGAAATCCGCGGCTTTCCCGGCCACTCCGCCCTCCAGCCCCGGCCCCAGGCCCGGACCCGGGGGGTGCCACCCTCGGGGGCCACCGTCACCTCGAACGGGCTGGGGGGACACGGCACGGGCTCAGAGACACCCCAAAACCCCCCAAAAAACAACCCCGAAACCCTCCTGAAGACGGCCCCAAAAATGGCCCCAAAACCATCAAAAACGGCCCCAAAACCTCCAAAAAATTGCCCCGAAAGCCGCCCCAAAGAAACCCCCCGAAAACAGCTCCGAAAAACCCGAAAAACGGCCCCAAAACCCCAGAAAACAGCCCCAAACCAGCGCCCCAAAAAACCAGAAACGGCCCCCAAAAGTGGCCCCAAAAACCCCAAATTGTCACCAGTGGTGCCCCAGTCCCCTCCCAGTCCAATCCCAGTCCCCCCCAGTCCCTCCCAGTCCAATCCCAGTTCCCCCAGTCCCATCCCAGTCCCCTCCAGTCCCATCCCAGTCCCCCCAGTCCAACCCCAGTCCCCCCAGTCCCTCCCAGTCTCCCCAGTCCCCCCCAGTCCCCCCAGTCCCCCCAGTCCCCCCCAGTCCAAACCAGTCCCCCAGTCCCCCCCAGTCCTCCCAGTCCCCCCCAGTCCTCCCCAGTCCCCCCCAGTCCAAACCAGTCCCCCAGTTCCCCCCAGTCCCCCCAGTCCCCCCCAGTCCCCCCAGTCCTCCCAGTCCCCCCCAGTCCAAACCAGTCCCCAGTTCCCCCAGTCCCCCAGTTCCCCCCAGTCCCCCCAGTCCCCCAGTCCCCCCCAGTCCTCCCAGTCCCCCCAGTCCAAACCAGTCCAAACCAGTCCCTCCCAGTCCCCCCCAGTCCTCCAGTCCCCCCAGTCCCCCCCAGTCCCCCCAGTCCCCCCCAGTCCCCCCAGTCCCCCCAGTCCCCCCAGTCCCTCCCAGTCCAAACCAGTCCAAACCAGTCCCCCCAGTCCCCCAGTCCCGGGCGGTACCTGCGGGGCACGTGCTGCCCGCCCCAGGTGACGGCCACGCTGTAGTTCCCCGGGCACGGTGGGGAAATACTCGACCCCAAAGGTTCCGTCCCCCAAATCCTTCATCTTCACCGGCTCGGGCCCCTCTGGGGGCGAAACTCGGGATTAACCCCGGGAATCGCCCCCCAAAAACCGGGAATCGTCCCAAAAAACCGGGAATCGCCCCCAAAAAACCGGGAATTCCCCCCAAAAAACGGGAATTCCCCCCCCAAAACAACGGGAATTCCCCCCAAAAAACGGGAATTCCCCCCAAAAAACGGGAATTCCCCCCCCAAAACAACGGGAATCCCCCCAAAAAAACGGGAATTCCCCCCAAAAAAACGGGAATTCCCCCAAAAAACCGGGAATTCCCCCCCAAAACAACGGGAATTCCCCCCAAAAAACCGGGAATTCCCCCCAAAAAATGGGAATTCCCCCCCCAAAAAACGGGAATTCCCCCACAAAAAAGCGGAACACCCCCCTCAACCCCCTCCAAAACCCTTCAAAAACCTCTCCAATCCCCCAAAACTCCCTCAAACTCCCCCCAAACCCCCTCCCCGAACTCAGGGACCCCCTCCCCAAATTCACAGCCCCCTCCCCAATTTTGGGCCCCCCCCGCACTCACTGGGTCCCTCCTCAAGTCCCTAAACCCCCCTCAAATCCCCCTCAAATCCCCCTCAAATCCCCCAAAACTCCCTCAAACACCCCCCAAACCCCTCCCCGAACTCAGGGACCCCCTCCCCGATTTCAGAGCCCCCCTCCCCAAATTCGACCCCCCCAGCACTCACTGGGCCCCTCCTCAAGTCCCTAAATCCCCCTCAAATCCCCCTCAAATCCCCAAAACTCCCTCAAACACCCCCCAAACCCCCTCCCCGAACTCAGGGACCCCCTCCCCAAATTCACAGCCCCCCTCCCCAATTTTGGGCCCCCCCCGCACTCACTGGGTCCCTCCTCAACTCCCTAAATCCCCCTCAAATCCCCCTCAAATCCCCCAAAACTCCCTCAAACACCCCCCAAACCCCCTCCCCGAACTCAGGGACCCCCTCCCCAAATTCCAGCGCCCCCCCCGCACTCACTGGGCCCCTTGACGGTGACCTTGAGGTCGCCGCTGCCGCCGCCCTTGGTGTAGACCTTGAACTGGGCGCTCTCGTTGACGCGGAGCCCCTTGGGCTGCAGCCCCGGCCCTCGGCACGCACCGCCCCGGGATTGCAGGCTGGGGGGACAGCGCGGGGTTAGGGACCCCGAAACACCCAGCCAGGGGTGCGGAGAGAAAAAAAAACCAAAAAAAACAAAAAACCGGGAAATAAAACTAGAGGGAAAAAGGAAAAGAAAAAAAAAGGGAATAAAAATTAAAAAAAAAAAAGGAAAATTAAAAAGAGAAAAAAGGAAAAAAAAAAAAAAAGAAAAAGGGGAAAAGAAAAAGCAATGGGGAAATTTAAAAAGAAAATCAGGAAAAAAAAAGGGAAAATAAAAGAAAGAAAAAGGGGAAATAAAAAGAAATGAAAAAAAAATCAGGAAGAAAAAGGGAAAATAAAAGAAAGAAAAAGGGGAAATAAAAAAAAAGGAATGGGAAAATAGATTTTATAAAAAGCAATGGGGAAATTAAAAAAAAAGGGAAAATATATTAAAAAAGGGAAAATAAATTTAAAAAAAACCAGGAAAATTCTCCCTTCCCCCCCCCTAAAAAAAAAACCAGGAAAATCCGTTGCAAAGAAACCCAGAAAATACATTTTTTTAAAAAAGGAAAATTTTAAAAAAAAAAGGAAAATAAAAAAAAGAGGGGGAAATAAATTAAAAAAAAAAAAAACGGGAAAATCCCCCCCCCCCAAAAAAAACCCCATGAAAATAATAATAAAAAAGAGAAAATAAAGAAAACCACGGGGAAAATCCGCCCCGAAAAACCAGGAAAATCCCAAAAAACAAACCCTGGGGAAATCAAAAATAAAAGGGAAAATAAAATTTTAAAAAAAAGAAAAAGAAAAATCCCCCCAAAAAATACCCCAGAGAAAATAAAATACAAAATATAAAATATGAAACATAAAATAAAAATGAAATGAAATGAAATGAAATGGAATGAAATGAAATGAAATGAAATGAAATGAAATGAAATGAAATGAAATGAAATGAAATAAAATAAAATAAACAGGAAAATCCCCCCAACAAACCCACACGGGAACACACAAAAATAAAGGTGGAAGAGGAGAAGGAGAAGGAGGGGGGAGGGGTCCTGGAGGGGAATTTTGGGGCGGGGGAAAGATCAAGGGAAGGCGCAGCCCCCCCCAAACCCCCCCCGGGTCAGGGATCCCCAAAAATCCAGAGGAAATCCCAAAAAATCCCCGGGAATCCCAAAAAACCCCCAACCCCCCCCCCAAAAATCCTTCCGGGGGGAGGAAGGGGCGAAGGTCGGGAGCCCCCATCGGTCACTGGGGGGACTGGGGGGGGGGTCGGGGGGGTCGTTTGGGGTCGTTTGGGGTCGTTGGGGGTCGTTTGGGGGTCGTTTGAGGGTCGTTTGGGGGTTTGGGGGTCGTTTGGGGGTCGTTTGGGGTTGGTTTGGGGTCGTTTGGGGGTCGTTTGGGGTCGTTTGGGGTCGTTGGGGGTCGTTTGGGGTCGTTTGGGGTTGTTTGGGGTCGTTTGGGGGTCGTTGGGGGTCGTTGGGGGTCGTTGCGGGTCATTTGGGGGTCGTTTGGGGGTCGTTTGGGGTCGTTGGGGATCGTTTGGGGGTCGTTTGGGGTCGTTTGGGGTCGTTTGGGGTCGTTGGGGTCGTTGGGGGTCGTTGGGGGTCGTTGCGGGTCGTTTGGGGGTCGTTTGGGGTCGTTTGGGGTCGTTGGGGGTCGTTTGGGGTCGTTGGGGGTCGTTGCGGGTCGTTGCGGGGTCGTTTGGGGGTCGTTTGGGGTCGTTTGGGGTCGTTGGGGGTCGTTTGGGGTCGTTTGGGGTCGTTGGGGGTCGTTTGGGGTCGTTTGGGGGTCGTTTGGGGTTGGTTTGGGGTCGTTTGGGGGTCGTTGGGGTCGTTGGGGGTCGTTGCGGGTCATTTGGGGTCGTTTGGGGTCGTTTGGGGTCGTTGGGGGGTCGTTTGGGGTCGTTTGGGGTCGTTTGGGGGTCGTTTTGGGGGTTTGGGGTCGTTTGGGGTTGTTTGGGGTCGTTTGGGGGTCGTTTGGGGGGTCGTTTGGGGGTTTGGGGTCGTTTGGGGTCGTTTGGGGTCGTTTGGGGGTCGTTGGGGGTCGTTGGGGGTCGTTTGGGGGTCGTTTGAGGGTCGTTTGGGGGTTTGGGGTCGTTTGGGGGTCGTTTGGGGGGTCGTTTGAGGGTCGTTTGGGGGTTTGGGGTCGTTTGGGGGTCGTTTGGGGTTGGTTTGGGGTCGTTTGGGGTTGTTTGGGGTCGTTTTGGGGGTCGTTTGGGGTCGTTGGGGGTCGTTTGGGGTCGTTTGGGGTTCGGGGGAGGGGGTTTGGGGTTTTGGGACCCCCCCACCCCCCCAGGACCCCCCTCACCGTCAGTGGGGGTCCCCGCGAGGCCCCGGGCGGCGCTTCCGGGACACAGGGACAGACACCGGGACAGAGGGACGGACAGAGGGACAGGAGGGGACAGAGGGACAGGAAGGGACAGACGGACACAGGGACAGAGAGAGAGAAAAGCAAAGTCACGGGGAGGGGTCTCAGGACCCCCCCCCAAAAGCAGCGACAGCCCCGGAGCCCCCAAAGGGCCCAGGAGAGCAGATGAGACCCCGGAGACCCCCCGGGGGACCCCGAAACTGGGGAGGGGACAGAGGACCCCCGAGAGGAGAGGACCCCCAGACTGCGGGGGATGGGAGCACAGAGACCCCCAAAATTGGGGAGGGGGGACAGAGACCCCCAGACTGCGGGGGATGGGAGCACAGAGACCCCAAAATTGGGGAGGGGGGACAGAGACCCCCAGGACTGGGGGGGATTGGAGCACAGAGACCCCAAAATTGGGGAGGGGGGACAGAGACCCCCAGACTGGGGGGGCTGGAACACACAGACCCCCCGATTTTGGATGGTGGGGGGGGTTTGAAGGACAGAGACCCCCGAATTGGGGGAGGGGGGACAGAGACCCCCGAATTGGTGGGGTTTAGAGCACAGAGACCCCAAATTGGGGACAGCAAAGGACAAAGCCCCCAGATCCGAGGGGTGGGCACAGACCCCCCCCCCCGCCGGGTCCCCATTTGGGGAGGGGTCTCACCCTGGCCCACGGTGACGCTGAAGGGGCTGCGGGGGATGGGGACCCCCCCGAAGGTGACGTGCACCAGGTGGGGACCCTCGCTCTGGGGTTTGTAGGAGCAGCGGAAGCTGCCGGCCCCCCGGTCCTCCAGCACGGCCTCGGGGGTCCCGCGGCGCCCGCTGGGGTCCACGATGGAGACCCCCACCTCACCCGGGCCCGCGCCTGCAAAGGGATGGAGACCCCTCCTCAAATTCACCGAGAAAAGCCAAAAATCCCCAGGGGAATCCCAAAAATCCCCAGGGAAATCCCAAAACCCGCAGCGAACCCGCCCAAACTCCTTCCAGAGCCCTCAAACTCCCCCAAATCCCCCCCCCCCAAACCCCCTCAAATCCCCCCAGGACCCCCCAAACCCCCCCAGGACCCCCAAATCCCCCCCCGAACCCGCACAAATCTCCATCAATCCCCCCCAGCCTCCCCCAAAACCTCCCCCAAATCCCCCCCAGGACCCCCCAAAATCCCCCAAATCCCCCCAGGACCCCCCAAAATCCCCCCAACTCCCACCCACCGGCGGTGCAGATGTCAAAGTGTGTGCTCTTGTTGGCCAAACTCCCTCCTAAGACCCCCAAAACCCCCCCAAATCCCCCCCAGGACCCCCAAACCTCCCCAGGACCCCCCAAAACCCCCTCGGGATCCCCAAAACCCCCCAGGACCCCCCAAAATCCCCCCAACTCCCACCCACCGGCGGTGCAGATGTCAAAGTGTGTGCTCTTCTTGGCCAAACTCCCTCCTAAGACCCACAAAACCCCCCCAAATCCCCCCCAGGACCCCCAAACCTCCCCAGGACCCCCCCGAAACCCCCTCGGGACCCCCAAAACCCCCCAGGACCCCCCAAAATCCCCCCAACTCCCACCCACCGGCAGTGCAGATGTCAAAGTGTGTGCTCTTGTTGGCCAAACTCCTTCCTAAGACCCCCACAAAACCCCCCCAATCCCCCCCAGGACCCCCAAACCTCCCCAGGACCCCCCAAAACCCCCTCGGGACCCCCAAAACCCCCCAGGACCCCCCCAAAATCCCCCCAACTCCCCCTCACCGGCGGTGCAGATGTCAAAGTGCGTGCTCTTGTTGACCAAACCTCCTTCCTAAGACCCCCACAAAACCCCCCCCAAACCCCCCCCAGGACCCCCAAAACTCCCCCAAACTCTCTCAAATCCCCCCCCAAACCTCCCCAGGACCCCCCAAACCCCCCCGGGACCCCCCAGCTCCCACCCACCGGCGGTGCAGATGTCAAAGTGCGTGCTCTTGTTGGCCAAACTCCCTCCTAAGACCCCCACAAAACCCCCCCAGGACCACCAAAACTCCCCAAACTCTCTCAAATCCCCCCCCAAACCTCCCCAGGACCCCCCAAACCCCCCCGGGACCCCCCAGCTCCCACCCACCGGCGGTGCAGATGTCGAAGTGCGTGCTCTTGTTGGCCACGTTCCCCAGCGGCTCCAGCCCCGGCCCCGAGGCCGTGACCCGCCCGCGGCGTCGCCGGCCCGCCCGCCCCACCTGCACCTCGAAGGGGCTCTTGGCGATGTGCTGACCCGCGAACAGCACCGTCACCTGCGGGGGGACCCCCCCCAAAAAAAACCCGGGCTCACACCGGGGGACACCCCCCCAAAAAAAATCCCGGAGGAGAGGGGGAGAAACGGCGGCGATGGAAAGGGGAGGAGCGGCGTGGAAATGCCGCGGAAAACGCCCCAAGAATGGTTCAGAACGGCCAAAAATGGTTCGGAAATTCCTCCTAAATTAATCAGGACCCCCCAAAAAAATGAATGGGGACCCCAAAAAACGGAGGGAGGGACAGCCCCCGAAAAAAATCCCGGGAGAGATCGAGGGAGAAACGGAGGGGATGGAAAGGGGGGGAAGGAGCACAAAAATGCCCCGAAAATGCCCCAAAAAATGCTTCAGAACCCCCCTAGAAACATCCCCAAATGTCTTGAGGATTCCCAAAAATGAATCGGGACCCCAAAAAACCGGGGGGGGTCACACCGAGAGACACCCCCAAAAAAAAACCCCAAAGAGCAGAGGGGGCTCGGGGGAGAAACGGCCGAGTCTGGAATGAGAAATGCACAAAAAAAGCCCCAAAAGGCCCCAAAATTCCCCCAAAAATGGCCCCAGAGAGGCTTAGAGCCCCCCAAAATCCATCCGTGCCCCCCAAAAACATCTTGGGAACCTCCAAACATTCCTCGGGAACTCCCGAAACGCCTCGGAAACACCCCGAAAAAAAAATCCTCAGGATTGGCCCCAAAAACGCCTTGGGACGGCCAAAAGTTAATTGAGAACCCCAAAATTCATCAGGAGCCCCCTAAATTAATCAGGAGCCCCCCAAAAATCCATCAGGACTCCCCCAAAATTACTCAAGACCCCCCACCCCCAGAAACGTCTCAGGACCTCCAAAATTTTCTAAAATTCCCCCAAAATCAATCAGGACGCCTCCAAAATTAATCGGGACTCCGCCCAAATTATTCAGGACCCCCTCAAAATTAATCGGGGACCCCCAAAAATGTCCCAGGACCCCCCAAAATTCCTGTCCCCCCCCCCCAAACCTTGTGGACGCCGGTGACTTTGGGGACGTAGGAGACGGAGAACGTTCGGTTCTTGTCGTTGTTGGCCACAACCTTGGCCTGGGGAGGGGGCACAGGGGTCAGACCCCCCCCCGGGGGACCCCAAAATCCTTCGGGATCCCCCCCGAAACACTCCAAAAAAATCCCCAAATCCCACCGAAATAGCCCAAAATACCACAAACCCCCCCCAAATACCCCAAAATGACCCCAAATTGTCCCGATAGAGCCCAAAATTAACCCAAAATAGATCAAAATGAGCCCGAAATAATCCAAAATTCCCCCAAAATAACCCAAATCCCCCCAAAATAGCCCAAAATCCACCCAAAATAACCCAAAATTACCCCAAAATAGCCCCAAATCCACCCAAAATAGCCCAAAATTACCCCAAAATAGCCCAAAATTACCCCAAAATCTCCCCAAAATTACCCCAAATCCCCCCCAAATGACCCCAAAATCCCCTCCAAAATCCACCAGGGAGAGACCCCTGCCCCTAAACCCTCCCAGACCCCAACCCTGAACCCCCCAAACCCCCAAATTCCCCTGGAACTTCCCCGAGTCCCCCCCCAGCCCCAAAAACCCCCCAGGGACCCCCCCCGAGTGCCCCCAAAACCCCCCAGGGACTCCCCAAATCCCTCAAAATTTCCCCCCAAACCCCCAAAACTTCCCCCCCAAACCCGCCCTAAATTCCCCTCAAACCCCCCAAAATTCCTCCAGAGCCCCCCCCCAAATTCCCCCCGGACCCCCAAACCCCCCCAGCCCCCCCAGACCTCCTCCCGGTGCCCGTCGGGGTCCTCGACGTAGACCAGCACCTCCCCCTGCCCCGCGCTGATCGTCTCCACCGTGAACTCGGCGCGCTGCTGCACCACGTTCCCCGTGGGCTCGATCCCTGCAGACCCCAGACCCAAAACGGGGGCTCCACACTGACCTCGGGGGTCCCAGACCCACCCCGGGGGTCCCAAACCCACCCTAGGGGCCCCACAGGGGCTTCAGACCCAGCTCAGGGGTCCCAGGGGGGTCCCAAACCCATCCTGGGGGTCCCAGGGGGTCCCAAACCCACCCTAGGGGCCCCACAGGGGCTTCAGACCCAGCCCGGGGGTCCCACAGGGGTCCCAAACCCATCCTGGGGGTCCCAGAGAGTCCCAGGGGGGTCCCAAACCCATCCTGGGGGTCCCAGGGGGGTCCCAAACCCATCCTGGGGGTCCCAGAGGGTCCCAGGGGGTCCCAGGGGGGGGTCGTGCCCCACCCCAGGGTGATCCCAGAGGGTCCCAGAGTGGGGACAGGGGGGTCCAGCCCCCAGCCCCAAATCCCCAGGGATCATCCCAAAGCCTCCAGTCCCCACTTCCCCCCAGCCCACCCCCCAAAATTCGGGGGTCCCGGGGGTCTCGGGGACCCCCCCTCACCTGGCCCATAGGCCCGGGCCTTCTTGGGGTTGAGTTTGGGGCGCAGGGGGGCCCCGGGTTTGAGCTTGGCCTTGGGGAACTGCGACAGGTACGTCATGACGGAGTGCTCGTCCACGTTGGGGTCCACGATCTCCTCGGGGGTGATCACCTGGGGACGGGGACACGGGCCATCAGGGACGGGGACAGCGGGGACAGCGGGGACAGCGGGGACAGGGGACAGCAGGGACAGGGGGGGACACGGGCCATCAGGGACGGGGACAGCGGGGGACAGCGGGGACAGCGGGGACACGGGACAGCGGGGACGGGGACAGCGGGGACAGGGGGGACAGGGACAGCGGGGACAGCAGGGACACGGGACAGCGGGGACGGGGACAGCGGGGACAGGGGGGACACGGGACAGCGGGGACGGGGACAGCGGGGACAGCGGGGACGGGGACAGCGGGGACAGCGGGGACACGGGACAGCGGGGACGGGGACAGCGGGGACAGCGGGGACAGCAGGGACAGCAGGGACATCAGGGACGGGGACAGCGGGGACAGGGGGGACACGGGACAGCGGGGACAGGGACAGCGGGGACACTGCGGGGACAGCGGGGACACGGGCCATCAGGGACGGGGACAGCGGGGGACAGCGGGGACAGCGGGGACAGCGGGGACACGGGACATCAGGGAAGGTCATGGGGATAGTGACAGGGACACGGGGACATCAGGGAGAATCATGGGGACAATGACAGGGACACGGGGACATCAGCAGGGAGTGCCGGGGGTCCCCTGGTGCGTGTCCATCCTGGGATCTCCTCGGGGGTGATCACCTGGGGACAGGGCCGTGTCCCCAGGGGTCACCTGAGCGGGACAGGATCAGTGACAGGGACAAGGACAGAGGCAGGGACAGGGACAGTGGCAGCCGCGTCCCCGGTGTCACCTGGGGGATGCCGAGCCACTCGTCCGCCTGCTGCATGGCCTCGCGCGCGTTGTCCACCGGCCGGCTCGGGTCCCACGAGTCCCAGTCGGGGCACAGCCCTGGGGACAGCGACACGGTCACCAACGTCCCCAGGGCCCCTCCCGTGTCCCCAGTGTCCCCTCACCGGGGCACCAGTGCCCCCAGGGTCCCTCCCATGTCCCCAGTGTCCCAATGTCCCCAGTGTCCCAATGTCCCCAGTGTCCCCAGTGTCCCAATGTCCCCAGTGTCCCAGTGCCCCAATGTCCCCGATGTCCCTGACTGTCCCCAGTGTCCCCGATGTCCCCGATGTCCCCAATGTCCCCGTGTCCCCGCACCTGGCGCACAGCTGTCCACCAGGGCGCCCAGGGCCCGCCCGCTCTGCCAGTCCTTGCTGAAGTTGGTGATGGGCAGTGACCCCAGTGTCCCCAGTGTCCCAATGTCCCCGATGTCCCTGACTGTCCCCAGTGTCCCCGATGTCCCCGATGTCCCCGATGTCCCCGTGTCCCTCACCTGGCGCACAGCTGTCCACCAGAGCCCCCAGGGCCCGCCCGCTCTGCCAGTCCTTGCTGAAGTTGGTGATGGACAGTGACCCCAGTGTCCCCAGTGTCCCAATGTCCCCGATGTCCCTGACTGTCCCCAATGTCCCCAGTGTCCCTGATGTCCCCAATGTCCCCGTGTCCCCTCACCTGGCGCACAGCTGTCCACCAGGGCCCCCAGGGCCCGCCCGCTCTGCCAGTCCTTGCTGAAGTTGGTGATGGGCAGTGACCCCAGTGTCCCCAGTGTCCCAATGTCCCCAGTGTCCCAATGTCCCCGATGTCCCTGACTGTCCCCGATGTCCCCGATGTCCCCGATGTCCCCGTGTCCCCTCACCTGGCGCACAGCTGTCCACCAGGGCGCCCAGGGCCCGCCCGCTCTGCCAGTCCTTGCTGAAGTTGGTGATGGGCAGTGTCCCCAGTGTCCCAATGTCCCTGATGTCCCCGATGTCCCCAATGTCCCCAATGTCCCCAATGTCCCCGTGTCCCCGCACCTGGCGCACAGCTGTCCACCAGGGCGCCCAGGGCCCGCCCGCTCTGCCAGTCCTTGCTGAAGTTGGTGATGGGCAGCTGGGGCAGGCGGTTCTGGATCCAGCCCAGCAGCCGCTGCTTCGGCGTCTGGCGCTTGGCCTCCTCCTCGTCCTCCTCGTCCCACATGGGCATGGAGATGGAGTAGTGCAGGATGAGCGTCCAGATCAGCCCCAGGATCAGCTTCAGGTTCCCGTCCACGATGGCCTTGCTGTCTGTGGGGACGCGGGGACATTGGGGACAGCAGGGGACAGCAGGGACAATGGGGACACTGGGGGTGTTTGGGGTATTGGGGACACTGGGGACATTAGGGGAGGGGGGGACAAGGGGGGACACAGGAGGGACACGGGATTGGGGGACACCAGGGAATGCCCTGCAGGGACTGGGGACATGGGGGACACCAAACAGGGACAGGGGACACCCCGAAAGGACAGGGGACACCCCACAGGGACTGGGGACATTGGGGACACCAAACAGGAACAGGGGACACCCCGAAAGGACAGGGGGACACCCCACAGGGACTGGGGACATTGGGGACACCAAACAGGGACAGGGGACACCCGAAAGGACAGGGGACACCCCACAGGGACTGGGGACATGGGGGACACCAAACAGGGACAGGGGACACCCCACAGGGACTGGGGACATTGGGGACACCAAACAGGGACAGGGGACACCCCACAGGGACTGGGGACATGGGGGACACCAAACAGGGACAGGGGACACCCCACAGGGACTGGGGACATTGGGGACACCAAACAGGGACAGGGGACACCCCACAGGGACTGGGGACATTGGGGACACCAAACAGGGACAGGGGACACCCCACAGGGACTGGGGACACTGGGGACACCAAACAGGGACAGGGGACACCCCACAGGGACCCACCAGGGGCCACCCAGGGGAGGTGACAGCCCGGTGCCACCGCAGGGGTGGGGACAGGGACACACAGGTCTGGTTGGGGACACCTGGGGGACACTTGGGGACACCTGGGGACACCTGGGGACACTTGGGGACACCCTGGTGCCCCAGCACGGGGGTGACAGGGGTGTCAGTGGGCTCCTGTTGGGGACAGGGGGGGACGAGGGGGGGTCTCAGGGGACCCTGCTGAGAGTTTTGGGGTCTTGGGCGTGTCCCCAAGTTCCCACAAACAGTTTTTGGGTCCCGAGCACGTCCCCAAGCCCCCGCTGCGGTTTTGGGGTGTCTGGGCGTGTCCCCAAGTCCCCACTAACACTTTTGGGGTGTCTGGGCGTGGTCCCCGCTGCAGTTTTGGGGTGTCTGGGCGTGTCCCCAAGTCCCCACTAACACTTTTGGGGTGTCTGGGCGTGTCCCCGCTGCGGTTTTGGGGTGTCTGGGCGTGTCCCCCCCTCCCAGCAGCGTTTTTGGCCACCCACTTCCTGTTTCTGCCTCGTTTTGGGGTTTTGGGGTTTCGGGCCGTGGCCCCAGATCCCTTTGGGGGTTTCGGGGTGTCGGGGAAGGTTCCCAGGCCCCGGGACGGCTTTCGGGCTCCCTTTGGGGGGTTTTGGGGTCTCGGCCGTGTCCTTAGTCCCCGTTCCAGTTTTTGGGGTCCCCCTTTGGGGTTTTTGGGGTGCCCGGGGTGTCCCCAGCCCCCGTTCCAGTTTTTGGGGTCCCGTTTGGGGTTTTTGGGGTGCCCGGAGTGTCCCCAGCCCCCGGTTCCAGTTTTTGGGGTCCCCTTTGGGGTTTTTGGGGTGCCCGGGGTGTCCCCAGCCCCCGTTCCAGTTTTTGGGGTCCCCTTTGGGTTTTTGGGGTGCCCGGGGTGTCCCCAGCCCCCGTTCCAGTTTTTGGGGTCCCCTTTGGGGTTTTTGGGGTGCCCGGGGTGTCCCCAGCCCCCGTTCCAGTTTTTGGGGGTCCCCTTTGGGGTTTTTGGGGTGCCCGGGGTGTCCCCCAGCCCCCGTTCCAGTTTTTGGGGTCCCCTTTGGGGTTTTGGGGGCTCTGGGCCGTGCCCCGCCCCCGCCCCGGTTTTTGGGGTCCCTCCGGGTGTCCCCAAATCCCCTCTGGGGGTCTCCCCCCTCTCCCCGCCCCCCTCGCGCGGGGTTTTTTTGGGGGGGAGGGGCCGGGCCGGGCCCCGCCCCGCGGTTTGGGGGGGTTTGGGGGGGAAGGGGGAGGGGCGTGGCGGGGGGTGGGGGATGGGCTCCGGCCCCTCCCCCCCCGCTCCAGCATTTTTTGGCCTTATAAGGGCTCGGCCACTGCCGAGGCCACGCCCCCTGCCACGCCCACCCCGCGACCCCCCCCCCCAAAAAAAAACCTCCGGGACCCCCCGAAAACCCCCCCGAGCCCCCAAAGCGGCGCCCCCTCCCCAAATTCCTGCGGCGGGAGGAGGGGCCGGACCCTCCCCCCCCCCTTTAATTTGGGGGTCGCCCCAAATTTGGGGGGAGGGTCCTAAATTGGGAAAGGGGGGAGTCGCAAATTGAGGGGGGGGGTCCCAAATAAAAAGGGGGAGCCCCACTGGGGTGAGGAGGGGTCCCCCGACCCCCCCCCCGTGAATTTTGGGGTCCCAAATTAGAGGGGATCGGTCTAAATTAGGGGGGCGTGTCCCAAATTTGGGGGGGGGGTCTCAAAAAGGATTGGGGGGGAGGGGTCCCCAAAGCCCCGCCCTAAATATTGGGGGTCCCCAAAATATTCCTGGGGGGGTCCCATAAAGGGGAGGGGTCTCAGGGCTCCCCTTTCATCACTCCGGGGTTATTTGGGGGGGGTCCCTGAGCCCCCCCGGGACCCCTCCCCCCAAATTTCGGGGTCTTTTTTTGGGGGGGGGGGTCTCCCCATTCTCCAGTTGGGACCGGCTCGATGCTGCCCCTCTTGGAGACCCCTCCCCATTTTTGGGGGTCCTCCCCCGCCCATTTTTGGGTTGGTCCAAGACCCCTCCCCAATTTCCGGGACCCTTTTTTGAGGGGGGTCCCGCGCCGCCCCCTCCTCCCCATTAAATCCAATTCCATCTCCCCATTTTGGGGGTCTGGGGTCTCCCAGGCGCCCCCTCCCCAATTTCCGAGCCCATTTTGGGACGAATTCGCCGCTTTTTCATCAACACAAACCCAAAAAAAAAATCCCAAAAAAAAAACCCATTTCCCCCCAAACCCCGCAGAGCGTTTTGGGGGGTGGTCGCGCGCCCCCTCCCCAATTCCTGAGCTCCTCGGAGGTTTTTTTTTTGCCCCCTCCCCACCAACACAAATTTCGCCGATTTCCTTTTTTTTTTCCCCAAAAAAAACCCCTCAAAAAAAAAACTTCAGCGCTCCGGAACTTCCACTCCCCGCTCCCCTCGCGTGGCTCCACCCCGAACTCCGCGCTCTCTCTCTTTTCTTTTTTTGGGTGGGTGGTCGCACGCCCCCTCCCCCAATTTCAAAGATTTCCAGGGAGAATCCAGCACTTTTCCATCAAAAAAAAAAGCCCAAAATCCTGATTCCGACCTCCTTTTCCTCCAAAAATTCAACTCCTCCGCAACTTCCTCTCCACCCCCGCTAACTTCAGGGGGCGGTGGTCGCACGCCCCCTCCCCAAATTCTGAGCCACTTCCGACCCATTTCTGAGCCATTTCCAGCCTCTCCTCACCAACACAAACCACCTAAACCTCATTTTTTCCCCCAAAATCCAACTCCTCCATGACTCCCACCCCCTAAACCCTTTTTTTTCCGGGAGGGGCGGTGGTCGCACGCCCCCTCCTCAATTTCCGACCCCTTCCTGAGCCATTTCCAGCCTCTCCTCACCAACACAAACCACTCCAACCTCATTTTTCCCCCCAAAATCCATCTCCTCGCTAACCCCCACACCCTCCCCACCCCCTAAACCCTTTTTTTTTCTGGAGGGGCGGTGGTCGTACGCCCCCTCCTCAATTTCCGACCCATTTCTGAGCCCTTTCTGGGCCCTTTCCAGCCTCTCCTCACCAACACAAACCACCTAAATCTCATTTTTTCCCCCCAAAATCCATCTCCTCGCTAACCCCCACACCCTCCCCACCCCCTAAACCCTTTTTTTCCGGGGGGGGGGGGGGGGGGCGGCGATCTCTCTCCCCCTCCTCAATTTCCGACCCCTTCCTGAGCCATTCCTGAACCATTTCCCAATCCTCCTCCCCCAAAACCCCCCTCCCCACCCCCTCAACTCCTTTTTTCCCCTCCGGGGGGAGGGGGGGATCCCCCCCACTCCTGCCCCCCCAAACCCCCCCAGCCCCTCACCGATGGACACCAGCTTGATGTTCTCCCTCTCGAGGAACTCGAGGGCCACCGACACGTTCTCCAGCTGCATCTGGCGGAAGGTGGGGCGCGCGTTGTACTTGCGGCCCATCTGCTTCTGGCTCAGCACCTCGAGCAGCGCGATCAGGCGCAGCCCGTCGCCCAGGTCGGTCTGCAGGTTGCCCACGCGCTTCTGCACGCACTTGAGGTGCTCGTTGCACCAGCGGGTGAAGGTGTTCTGCTGGATGCGCTTCCAGGGCGCGTCCTCCGCCAGGTCCTTCTCGGTGGCCGGCATCTCGGCTCCGGGCTCGGCCGGCGGCTCCGCGGCGCGGCCCCGCCCGCCCGGCGCGCTCATGCCGCGGCCCAGGGGGAGGACGGAGGGGCGGGCGAGGGGCGGGGAGGCTGCGGGGATACGGAGGGGAGGGTGAGAGGGGATCGCGATATGGGGCGGGGGGGGGGGGGGGTGGCGATAGTGGGGGGGATGGGGATAATGGGGGATGGGGATATGGGGGGGGGCGATAGTGGGGGGAATGGGGATAATGGGGGATGGGGATATGGGGGTGGCGATAGTGGGGGGAATGGGGATAATGGGGGATGGCGATATGGGGAGGGGTGGCGATAGTGGGGGGAATGGGGATAATGGGGGATGGCGATATGGGGAGGGGTGGCGATAGTGGGGGGAATGGGGGATGGGGATAATGGGGGATGGCGATATGGGGGGGGCGATAGTGGGGGGAATGGGGATAATGGGGGATGGCGATATGGGGGGCGGCGATAGTGGGGGGAATGGGGGATGGGGATAATGGGGGATGGCGATATGGGGGGGGCGATAGTGGGGGGAATGGGGGATGGGGATAATGGGGGATGGCGATATGGGGGGAGAGGGGGGGATGACGATAGTGGGGGGAATGGGGATAATGGGGGATGGGGATAACGGGGGATCGGGATAATGGTGGGGGGATGGCGATAGTGGGGGGGCGGATGGGGGATCGGGGTAATGGGGGATCGGGATAATGGGGGGATTGCGATATGGGGGGGATCCGGAATGAGGGATCGGGATAATGGGGGATCGGGATAATGGTGGGGGGTGGCGATAGTGGGGATAATGGGGGATCGGGATAATGGGGGATTGCGATATGGGGGGAGATCCGGAATGGGGGATCGGGATAATGGGGGATGGCGATATGGGGGGAGAGGGGGGGATGGCGATAGTGGGGGGAATGGGGATAATGGGGGATCGCGATATGGGGGAGATCCGGAATGCGGGATCGGGATAATGGGGGATCGGGATAATGGGGGATCGGGATAATGGGGGGAGATCCGGAATGGGGGATCGCGATAATGGGGGATCGCGATAATGGGGGATCACGATAATGGGGGCTCGCGATATGGGGGGAGATCCGGAATGGGGGATTGGGATAATGGGGGATCGGGATAACAGGGGAGATCCGGAATGGGGGATCGGGATAATGGGGGATGGCGATAGTGGGGGATCGGGACAATGGGA